>NC_026006.2:41541393-41841393 GCF_000442705.2 Elaeis guineensis | reverse complement strand
GCAGATTATATTAAGATTAGGTCACTAACTGATTTGAGTTGGCCTATACCATTAAGGTTAATCAATATGACTGATTCAGATGTTCTTGAGCCAGCATATTTTTTTTAGTCCTCTTTGATGACTTGGTGAAGTCAGTGGGAGGATCATTGAAATACTGGTTAACCTCTTCTCTTTATTCTTAAACCAATTAATTAAATTTTTTAAATTATTAGGTCATTAGAGTGATATAGTTATGAAGATAACTAGTTCATAGCCTCCCATTAAAGTGCATGATAATGGGTTCAGTATTCTAAATAAGCAATGGAGGCACAAACGCCTAATGTTTATTGGGTATTAGAATTATCATTCATCATAGATAACCTTGTTGTATTTTTTGATCAATGGTCAGATTGGTTAAGCAAACTCAGGCCTGGGTATTTATTTGTTAAATGCATTGGATATGGTCATGTTAATGGTGGAACCTAATCAAAATTTTTAATAGAGGTGCAAATGCCTATTGAAGAGATGCCAGGGGCAAAATACATTACTAGAAATTGTTTGAAAAAATAATTGGTTAAAAATCTACCCATAGATGCACAGGGATTGGTCGAGCAAACTCGAGCCCGTGTGCAGTCCATGTGGATTCTAGTACCTACTAGAGAATTAATGTAATTCTTTAAATTAGAGGTAAAGGCTATCAATTTATATAAAATAATGAGAAAATCTTTACACTAAAGTTCAAGTCTTTAGGATTAAATAATTTATATACTAATAAGGTCTTATTTTTTCTTTCAGCAATGGCTAACACTTTATCACTCCACTCGCTATTGGACAGTGATAAGTTCATCAGACTTAATTTCGATAGTTAGAATCGAGAGCTCAAGATTGTCTTGGAGCATGAGAGAATTTTGTATGTACTTACAGATCTAGCACTTGAGAAGCCCATCCCAAATGCTCGTGGTGCAGTTAGAGAGACTTACCAGAAATGGCTCAATGACAGAACCACTATGTGTTGCATCATGCGGATGGCTATGAACCATGAGTTCAGTCACAAATTTGAGGATGCTCGATCGGAGAAAATCCTTCAAATATTAAATGAATCCTTTGGCACTCCTAATGACATTGAGAGGCACCAAATATCTAGTGCTGTCTTCAATGCACGGATGAGAGAAGAGACACCGGTCATTGATCATGTACTATACATGATCGAGCAGATTAAGTGCTTGAGTAAACTCGAATTTTTTTTGCATGAGTAGCTAGGAAAAAGATGCGATCCTGAATTCTTTACCCAAGTCTTACCTACCCTTTCTTAGTCATTACAGAATGACTAAACCTACAGTAAACTATCATGGTTTGCTAGGATTACTGCAGACCTTTGAGAAAGATAACCAGTTTCAAAAGGAGCCAGTGAATATGGTGGGTGGTTCTTCCTCTGGGCGTCGTCCCTTTAAAAAAAAAAAAGAAGAACAAGAAGAAGGTACAGCGTGCTGGGGCTCCAAAGCTCAGTCAAAGCAAGAAGTTAAAGGCTGATAAGAGCCCAGCAGAGTACTTCTTCTCAAGAAACTGGAGTACTAGAAAAGAAATTATCCTTAGTATATAGCCTTCTTTGACCCCAATAAGCCGAATAAGAGAAAGCAGCAATCTATTGTTAAACAATGTACTTATATGATAACTCTTTGTAATTTTTCTGTGTGTGATACAACTACCTACGTATTGGATACTGGAAGTCTAATTAACATTTACAATTCATTGCAGGAACTTCAGGTCAGTAGATAATTCAGAGACGACAAACGGTTCCTGAACATTGGAGATGGAAGTCTTGTTCCAGTTCTAGCTCTGAAAACTATTCAACTTGTTTTTGAGTCTAGGATTGTCATGTTAGATGATTGTCATTATTGTCCTTTCTTTTTGATGAATATCATCTCTGCCAGCCTTTTGGCCAAAGCTGATTTTAATTTTTCAATAAAAGATGAATTTTGTGATATCATTTTGAATGGTACTATAATTTTGCATGGATAATTAAAACATGACATATACCTACTATCATAATCAATTAGTGTAATGTACACATCTAATAAATATCCTAAATAGATAATGACAATGATGCTTATCTTTGGCATTGTCAGCTAAGTCATGTGAACAAGAATAGGATGGACAGATTAACTAAAGAGAAAATCTTCGACATTGGCGATTATGAATCATTACCGATCTGTGAATCTTATCTTTTTGGTAAGATGACAAAGTCATCTTTTAAAGAAAAAGATGAGCGAGCTGCTGATGTTCTAAGTCTAGTATATAGTGATGTATGTGGACCCATAAGCACAAGTGCCAGAGGTGGGTATAAGTACTTTATTATTTTCACTGACGACCTACCTAAGTATGGGTACATTTATCTTATGAAGCATAAATCTGAATCATTTGAAGTGTTCAAATGATTCCATAATGAAGTAGAAAAATAAACTGAAAAGAGTATTAAAACTCTTCGATTGGATCGAGGAGGTGAATACATTTTCAATGAATTTTTGATATATCTAGAAGAGAATAAAATTCTCTCACAATGGACTCCTCCAGAGACACTGCAATATAATGGGGTGTTAGAAAAAGGAATCGAATACTGTTAGACATGATTTAATCTATGATGGGCTTTGTGACTCTGTCAATCTCTTTTTGGAGATGTGCTCTAAAAATTATATGCTATGTACTAAACAGGATTTCAAGCAAGAGTCTGTAAATCAAACTTCATATGACATATAGACAAGATGTAAGCCAGTACTCTCACATCTTAGGATTTGGGGGTATTCGATTTATGTCAAACGTTTAAAGATATTTTCAGGTCCGATAAATGCTTGTTTGTAGGATATCCAAAAAAAATAAAAGGATACTATTTCTATCTCGCTGAAGAATAAAAAGTGTTCATCAGTAATAGGACAGTCTGTTATAAAAGAGAGTTCCTCAGGGAAAGAAATGATGCCACTAAGATTGAACTTGGTGAAGTTTGTGAGGTAGAAAATCAGACACCTCCGAATAAGAATACAGTACCAAATTTGATTGGGGAATCAAATCATAGAGGCTTCATTAAGAAGATCCGATAGAGCATCCATCAACCAAACAGATACTATAGATTCTTGATCCGAGATGGTGATCCTGTCAAACTAGATGAAAATGACAAGGATCTGATCACTTATATGGATGCCATGCAGAGGTCCGATTCTAAGAAATGACTGAAAGCTATGAAATCCAAAATGAAGTTCATAGAGATCAATGGTGTATGGATACTTATTGATCCATCTGAAAGGATTAAACCCATAGAGTGTAAATGGATCTTCAAAAAGAAAAGAGGAGCAGATGAAAAGATAGAGACCTATAAAGCCTATTTAGTTGTCAAAAGATATCGTCAACGTTATGGTATTGACTATGATGAGACATTCTCTTCTGTGGTAATACTCAAATTCATTCGGATTATGCTTGCTATAGCAGCACACCTAGATTATGAGATCTGACAAATGGATGTTCAAACTATTTTTCTTAATGAAGAGTTAAAAGAAGAGGTATATATGATACAACCTGAAAGATTCACATCTACAGGTGAATCTAAAGTGTGAAAGCTAAACGTATCCATTTATGGACTGAAGCAAGCTTTTCGAAGTTGGAACATGCATTTTGATAAGATGATTAAAATATATGACTTCATTAAGAATGAAGAAGAGTCCTGTATTTATAAATGGGCTAATGGTTCTATAGTCATCTTCTTCGTATTGTATGTAAATGACATACTCTTAATAAAAAATGACATCCCTGCATTATAGAGTGTGAAACTCTGGTTGTCATCACAGTTCTTCATAAAGAATTTAGGAGAAGTTTCTTACATCCTAGGGATGAAAATCTATAGATATATATCTAAAAGGATGCTTGGACTGTCCCAATCTATGTACATTGATACCGTGCTAAAATGGTTTAGCTTCAAAAATTTTAAAAGGGGTTATCTATTGATAAGCCAAGAAATTACTCTTTTCCATAAGGATTATCCGATAACTTCTCAAGAGAGAGAATGTATAGTAGAATCCCATACGCCTCGATAGTGGGATCTATCATGTAGGCTATGATATGTATGAGGCCGAATGTGGTTTACTCGCTAGGAGTAGTGAGCATGTATCAGTCTGATCTGAATGAGATTTATTGAAAGGTTTTGAAGACAATGCTTAAGTATTTGAAAAATATTAAGGACCAATGATTAATTTATAAAGATACAGACTTTAAATTTATGGGATATACTGATTTTAGTTTTCAGTCTAATCATAATGATAACAAAAGTGTGTTTGACTATATTTTCACTGTACATGATAGAGTGATCTGCTGGAAGGATTTCAAGCAGTATACAGTAGCTGATTCAGTATGCTAAGTGGAATAAATTGTGGCATCCAATACTGCAAAGGAAGCTATTTGGTTGAAAAAATTTATCTACGAACTTAGAGTGGTTCCCTCAGTTGAAGGTCCAATTTTATTGTATTGTGACAGCATTGGTGCCATCACTCAAATCAAAGAACCCAAGTCCCATCAAAGAACCAAACATATTCTGCATCGCTATCACCTGATCCGTGAGATCATCAATCAAGATAACATCGAGCTGCTAAAGATTGATGGAAAGAAAAATCTGGCTGGCCCCTTCACTAAAGTTCTCGAGACCAAAGAGTTCGATGACTATAAATAGAAGATGGGCATTAGATACAGTCCTAATTGACTTTAGTCCAAGTCAAAGTTGTTGGAAAATATGTCCTAAAATCAATTATCTATCTTTAGATGATTAAGCTCTTTATAATTTGTATATAAATTATTAATGAATAAAAATTATTTTTGGCAAGTTCATCATAAGTATGCATCTTCCTTTGAACTCTTGTATTATGACGAAGTTCTTAGAACTATAATATAATCGATAAAGGAAGATTTATCGAATAGTTCTTAAACTTGTTCGTGACCAAATAATACGTTATTAATAAGGACAATAATGTTTATCAAGCATAGATCATTTGTGCCATATGGGTTGGTTATTCTCTTAACTAAGGAGTGTGGAGATACTGGTATGACATATAGGTGAGATATAGAAGTACATCATCACTGAATAGTGACTCACTTGTGGAGCACTCTACTGTCAAGGATAGCTCGCGAAGGATATGGGCATAAGTATCCCTCTGACCTAAGATCATCATGGTGACTTGCAAATAACTCACTGTACTTTGGTGCCAAACTACCTATATTTCTAATACAATAATGGAAGGCTACTGAGTACAGTGAAGTACTTATGAAATTAGTGTGTGAGTCAAGATGAGATTGACCCCTCCATTTTGCAAGAGTTAATGCATCACTATATCTCAATCTAGTAAAATCTTGGCCAGAATAATTCTTGTGATCTATCATAAAATTTGAAAAAGATTGAAATATAATATGGATGACTCATCCAGGTTTGATGGTGAAACCCTAGATCATCTTGAGCATTAGGGTCAAAGGGATGAATTATGCGATAACCATATGTCGAGGTTCTTGAATGTTGCTTTGTAATTATTCAATCTATTCGAACATCGGGTATTATTGCTAGATGGTCACTTCGATTAATATAGAAAGGGATTCTTATACTATCAACTTAGTGTTCGAACTTATGGAGTCACGTACAAAATAAAAAAATATAAAAAAAAATTAATCCAATATTTATGTGTTCAATTTAAAAGTATGAGACTTGATTGAATATATAGATTTATTTAATTAAGAATTAAGTTATGGATCATACGGAATTAAACACTGTCCATGTGCAGCTAGCACTGTGCATGAAGTGCAGGTTTAATTCTGGAGATAAAGTTGATCAAATCTATGATTCAAAAAATTATAAAAATTTGAATTCAAGTTCTAATTATTTTAGATCAGATCTAATTTAATTGAACTTGATTTTATTGAGGCTAAATTACGTTAATTATCCAAATTGAGCTTGGACCTAAATCTTAATTAGATTAGGATTAGCAATCTTTTCGAATTTGGTTCGCATATAAGTCAAACTGAATTTGAATTGAACCCAAATCTGAACCAAATAGGATTTGATGTACTTATCCATATTTTTCATGCATTCTCTTACCCATATGACCGATCAAAATGGAGGAGAGGGTGCTGAAAATAGCCCCCTCCCCTTCGACGTGCGGCATGGTGAAGGGAGGCGCAAGTTGGCGCCTCTCTTACTTCCATTTGGAAACCTTATAGTTTAGGAAGTTTGGATTTGATTCAAACTTGGAGGGTCCTATTCCTAACCCATAAAATTATTTGATTTGATCTACGATCTCTTGTCTATTTAAGGAGGGGCTTAGAGAAGGAGAAATCTATCTAGCATTGATCTTGGCGTGGAGGCTTGGAGTGGGCATCCTCTCCTTGGGCGTGCGATTCCCTTAGGCATCCTCTCCTCTTGGCGTCCTCCTCCTTGTGGTGTGGCATGTGGGCTCCTTCCTAGGCTTCGAGATCTGATCTCAAAGTCCTCCTCTCTTTCCTTCCTGAAGAGATCTTCATCCCTTCTTCCTACATTGGTTGGCATGCGAGTGAAGTAAAAGGTTTGAACATTCGAATCTCACGAAGCGATTCGATTCAGGAATCAATCAATTTTGATTAAATCTTCTGCAGCGAATCAAGGTAAAATTTTATAAATATTATAAAAATTTTAATTATTAATCTATTCAATTTTCTTCCTAGCATCCGATGCGATCGGATAAATTTTTTCTTCATAACCTTCCAAGACATTGACTTGCTACTGAAAAAAATTTAGAGATCGCGCCATTCATCTTGTTGCTGTGAGTAAACAATGCCAACAAGATGAGTTTAAGTGGGGTGTGAAGAATCCAATTGTCTTTCCAGGAAGAAGTCCTCGCTCCATTGCCGATTTGAAATTGAATTCGGTTCCAGGATACTGAAAGAGTTCTAACAACATCTTTCCAAAAATTTAAGCATCTATGAGGTGGTTTCCAACACCTCTAGAATTTTACCTTCTTATAATAGGCTAGCTCAATCTGCTTTCTCTAGATATATAGGTTGTTACGAATGAATCTCCTCCCCCAATTTGCCAACAAAGCATCATTAAAAACTGATAAATCCTTCATTCTTAGCCCACCTTTATCCTTTTGCAAGTACATTGTTTTCTAATTGATCTTTTCAAAAGAACCCATTAGCACTAGAGGAGCCCGTCCATTGAAAGGAACATCTGTATCTATCGATCATCTTAATGACCCGTTGGTAACTTGAACAAAGACATGTAATACAGAGGAAATGAGATAAGGATAGAATTAATCAAAGTGAACCTCCCTCTAAAAGAGAAGTATTTACTCTTCTATAAAGCTAAACGATTATCAAACCTAAGACAACCGATCAAATTTGCTAGGCCCGGCAACATTGAGAGGCAAGCCCAATTTCTTGAAAGGAGTACGGATATGTCCAAACAATTGAGTCATTTCCTGCAATTTTGTTCCTCTTCATGTCCTAGATTAATGTAAGTGACAAAGCTCTTCTGAAAATTTATGGATAATCCTAACAGTAACTCGAAACAGTATAGAGTGACTTTGAAGACCGCACAGTACCTTTTTCCATCTTTAGAAATACCATAGTATCATCCGCATATTGCAATATCTTAATTCCTCTACAAAGCCTAGGGTTCCCTAGGCCTTCCAAAATCTTAACGGAGGCTGCTGCGTGAAGCATCCTGCAGAGGGGGTCCACCGCAAGAATGAATAAGAAAGATGATGGCAGATCCTCTTGTTTGAGCCCTCGCTTCCAAAAGATCCAATCTCTGATTTCTCCATTCACAGAAACTCCAATTATTTTGCAAGACAGAGGTATGAATAGAGATCCATCCAATCCATCCACAAAGGAACTTTCTCTCGGTAAGCAAACTAATAAGGTAGTGCGAGCTGACTCAATCCAAAGCTTTCATGAAATCCAGCTTATATATGGCTCCATAGGTTTCAGCTCTCCTTGATTGATATAGGATCTCATTTGCACATAACATATTATCCATGATGTATCTCCCTTTGATGGTAGCAGTCTAAGCAAAATCTATGAGGGCATTCAAATGCAGTTGCAAGCGGTCGGCCAAAATCTTGGAAATGGATCTTTATACAACGGCGAACAAAATTGATGAACCGAGGGAACCTAGTATGGTAGTCTGATACATCTGTGTATGTTAGGATTTGATGCCTCGAGATTCAGCCCATATTGAGTCCACAGCAAGGTTCGCGGCGAAAAACGGAGTCCAACGAGATCAAGATCACCTGAAACGGAGCTCGGATGGAGGAGATACGAGCTTTTGAAGTCGGCACGAGAATCGAGGTGGCGGAGGACCGCCGGCGACCGGCGGCGGGCGGCAGCGGCGCGGCCGCAGGCGGCGGCGCGTAGGACGCGCGACCCAGGCCTGCGCGGGATGCGCGACCCAGGCCCACGCGGGACGCACGACCCAGGCCCGCGGCCCCTTTGCCCCGGTCCATCGTGGACCGAGCGGTCTACAGTGGGGCCTGTGGACCGCGTGGGCGTTTCCCACGCATTTCTCGCGGTCCACGGCACTATTCCATGGACCGGAGCGTGATCCGACGGCCTAGATGGCTCCCGGTCTTGATCCGACGGTCTGGGACGTGATTTGGGTTGATTAAGGAGTCCTGATCATGATCTAAGTCGTGATTAAGGTCTATAAAAGCTCTGTGACGAAATAGAGAAGTGAAGGGTTGATTTTTTCTCACGCCGTACGAATCCGAGAAGAGAGAGAGAGGTGAGAGCGCTGTGAGAGAAGGAGCAGGAGGCTCCTGGACAGCAGTCGTCAGGCTTTTCAGGGGTTCAGGGGGTCTCCAAGAGAGAGAGAGCTTTTGTGAGGGGAACTTCAGGTGAGAGAGAATTGGGTGTACAAGGGTTGAGGGTGAGGTCTCCTCTTGTAAAATTTCTTTTTCATAGTGAAGTTTGCATGCCCCATGGAGGCGAGCCCTTTTGTGGCTGATCCACGTATTTTGATTGTTTTTCTTTTGTTTTGTTTCTTCTTTCTTCCTGCTGCATCGCATGGTACTGAAAGGATCTTGGGAGGTGGTGTCCTGGCCAGACATCCATCCAATAAGTGGTATCAGAGCAAGGCGGTACAAGGATGCAGATTGCAGTGGTGGTGAGCAAGACTGAAGATGGAGAAAACAGGAACAATCAAGATGGAGATCAACAAGTTCGATGGTAAGAGCAATTTCTCCTTGTGGCAGGCAAGGGTGAAGGACGTGCTCATCCAACAGGGGTTGATCGATGCTCTCTTGTGCGATGAGAAGCCGACCACCATGGAGGTGCAGGATTGGAAACGGCTACAGATGTAGGTGATGAGTACCATTCGCATGTACCTGGCGGATGAGGTGGTGATCCATGTGCTGAGCGAGACTTCTCCGATGGTGCTGTGGTCGAAGCTCGAGGAGTTGTACATGGCGAAGTCTCTCACCAACACTCTTTTCCTCTAGAGGCAGTTTTACCAACTACGGATGACTGAGGGACAGAGCGTGCAGGAGCATTTGAGCCACTTCCAGAAGATCCTCACCGACCTTCTCAGTGTTGGCGAGAACATTGAGGAGAAGACCAGGGCACTGGTTTTGCTGGCGTCGCTTCTCCCTTCGTACGAGTCCTTGGTGACTGCTCTTTTAGTGGGGAAGAGCACTATCAAGATGGACGAGGTCACCGCGGCGATACTCCAGAATGAGGTTCTCAGGAGGGAGAACCCAGCTTCGAGCTCAAGTGTCGATAGCTCAGCTTTGGTGGCTTCTGGAGGTGCAGGAGGCGGTAGACGGAGCGATAGGAGATCGCAACGAGGGCGGTCTAAGTCTAGGAGGGACTTGAGCAAAACCAGATGTTACCGGTGTGAAGAGTTGGGGCATCTAGCCAGAGATTGCCCTCAACTGAAAAATCGGACGGTGGCTGCTGTAGCGACGGCCGGCAGCGATTCAGATGGAGATGTCCTGGAGATATCTGACGAGGTATCTACTTCTTCCCAGCAGTGGATATTAGATTCTGCATGCCCCTATCATGTGTGTTGCAGAGAGGAGCAGCTTGACTCCCTAGAGAACAGTGAGGGCACTGTATATCTGCCGGATGGATCGAGCTGTGCGATCAGAGGCATTGGGACGGTCAGCTGGAGGACACATGACGGTGCAGTGAGGAGATTGGGGGAGGTCCGATACATATCCGATTTCAGGCGGAATCTTATCTCACTTAGCAGACTGGATTCGAGAGGCTACAGGACGGTAGCTGGTAGAGAAATCCTGAAGGTGCTACACAGCGATAGGATTGTGCTGGAGGGAAAGAAGGAGAGTAGAGGACATTATTACCTGGCAGGGAGCCCAGTGCGAGGTGGAGCTTCGAGAGCCAGGTGGAGCCCAGAGTGAGGTGGAGCTCCAGGAGGCGGATCGGGCACGAGACAGGAGACTCGGGAGGACGAGAGGCGACGTCGCAAGGTAAGATTCCTATTACCGCAGGATGATGCCCCGAGCAGGTCTCAGGTCAGGAGGAGCACAGCATACGACGGAGATGGGATCGAGCAGCCTGGCTCGACTTCCATGTTTGCCCATCCATGATCAGCAGGCGATTGCCCCAGGACATGGGGGCGAGGAGATCCAGAAGCTCTCGGAGTTTGGAGGAGGCCGAATATCGAGTCGAGGTGGAGATTGTTAGGATTTGACGCCTCAAGATTCAGCCCACATTGAGCCCACAGCGAGGTTCGTGGCAAAAAATGGAGTCCAACGAGACCAAGATCACCTGAAACGGAGCTCGGATGGAGGAGATACGAGCTTTTGAAGTCGGCACGAGAATCGAGGTGGTGGAGGACCGCCGGTGATCGGCGGCGGGCGGCAGCGGTGCGGCCACAGGCGGCGGCGCGTGGGATGCGCGACCCAGGCCTGCGCGGGACGCGCGACCCAGACCCATGCGGGACGCGCGATCCAGGCCCGCGGCCCCTTTGCCCCGGTCCACCGTGGACCAAGCGGTCCACAGCGGGGCCTGTGGACCGCGTGGGCATTTCCCACACGTTTCTCGCGGTCCACGGTACTATTTCATGGATCGGAGCACAATCCGACGGCCCAGGTGGCTTCCGGTCTTGATCCGATGGTCTGGGACGTGATTTGGGTTGATTAAGGAGTCCTAATCACGATCTAAGTCGTGATTAAGGTCTATAAAAGCCCTGTGACGAAACAGAGAAGTGAAGGGTTGGTTTTTTCTCATGCCGTACGAATCCGAGAAGAGAAAGAGAGGCGAGAGCGCTGTGAGAGAAGGAGCAGGAGGCTCCTGGACAGCGGTCGCCAGGCTCTTCAGGGGTTCAGGGGGTTTCCAAGAGAGAGAGAGCTTTTGTGAGGGAAACTTCAGGTGAGAGAGAATTGGGTGTACAAGGGTTGAGGGTGAGGTCTCCTCTTGTAAAATTTTTTTTTCATAGTGAAGTTTGCATGCCCCGTGGAGGCGAGCCCTTTTGTGACTGATCCACGTATTTTGATTGTTTTTCTTTTGTTTTGTTTCTTCTTTCTTCCTGCTGCATCGCGTGGTACTGAAAGGATCTTGGGAGGTGGTGTCCTGGCCAGACATCCACCCAATAAGTGGTATCAGAATAAGACGGTACAAGGACGCAGATTGCAGTGGTGGTGAGCAAGACTGAAGATGGAGAAAACAGAAACAATCAAGATGGAGATCAACAAGTTCGATGGTAAGAGCAATTTCTCCTTGTGGCAGGCAAGGATGAAGGACGTGCTCATCTAACAGGGGTTGATCGATGCTCTCTTGTGCGATGAGAAGCCGACCACCATGGAGGTGCATGATTGAAAACGGCTACAGATGCAGGCGGTGAGTACCATCCGCATGTACCTGACGGATGAGGTGGTGATCCATGTGCTGAGCGAGACTTTTCCGACGGTGCTGTGGTCGAAGCTCGAGGAGTTGTACATGGCGAAGTCTCTCACCAACACTCTTTTCCTCTAGAGGTAGTTTTACCAACTACGGATGACTGAGGGACAGAGCGTGCAGGAGCATTTGAGCCACTTCCAGAAGATCCTCACCGACCTTCTCAGCGTTGGCGAGAACGTTGAGGAGAAGACCAGGGCACTGGTTTTGCTGGCGTCGCTTTCCCCTTCGTACGAGTCTTTGGTGACTGCTCTTTTAGTGGGGAAGAGCACTATCAAGATGGACGAGGTCACCGCGGTGATACTCCAGAACGAGGTTCTCAGGAGGGAGAACCCAGCTCGAGCTCAGGTGTCGATAGCTCAGCTTTGGTGGCTTCTGGAGGTGCAGGAGGCAGTAGATGGAGCGATAGGAGATCGCAACGAGGGCGGTCTAAGTCCAGGAGGGACTTGAGCAAAACCAGATGTTACCGGTATGAAGAGTTGGGGCATCTAGCCAGAGATTGCCCTCAACTGAAAAATCGAACGGTGGCTGCTGTAGCAACGGCCGGTAGCGATTCAGATGGAGATGTCCTGGAGATATCGGATGAGGTATCTACTTCTTCCCAGCAGTGGATATTAGATTCTGCATGCCCCTATCATGTGTGTTGCAGAGAGGAGCAGCTTGACTTCCTGGAGAACAGTGAGGGCACTGTATATCTGCCGGATGGATCGAGCTGTGCGATCAGAGGCATTGGGACGGTCAGCTGGAGGACACATGACGGTGCAGTGAGGAGATTGGGGGAGGTCCAATACATACCCGATTTCAGGCGGAATCTTATCTCACTTAGCAGACTGGATTCGAGAGGCTACAAGACGGTAGCTGGTGGAGGAATCCTGAAGGTGCTACGCGGCGATAGGATTGTGCTGGAGGGAAAGAAGGAGAGCAGAGGACATTATTACCTGGCAGGGAGCCCAGTGCAAGGTGGAGCCCAGAGTGAGGTGGAGCTCCAGGAGGCGGATCGGGCATGAGACAGGAGACTCGGGAGGACGAGAGGCGACGTCGCAAGGTAAGATTCCTATTGCCGCAGGATGATGCCCCGAGCAGGTCTCAAGTCAGGAGGAGCACAGCATACGACGGAGATGGGATCGAGCAGCCTGGCTCAACTCCCATGTTTGCCCATCCATGATCAGTAGGCGATTGCCCCAGGGCATGGGGGCGAGGAGATCCAGAAGCTCTCGGAGTTTGGAGGAGGCCGAATATCGAGTCGAGGTGGAGATTGTTAGGATTTGATGCCTCGAGATTCAGCCCACATTGAGCCCACAGCGAGGTTCATGGCGAAAAACGGAGTCCAACGAGACCAAGATCACCTGAAACGAAGCTCGGATGGAGGAGATACGAGCTTTTGAAGTCGGCACGAGAATCGAGGTGGCGGAGGACCGCCGGCGACCGGCGGTGGGCGGCAGTGGCGCGGCCGCAGGCGGCGGCGCGCGGGACGCACGACCCAGGCCTGCGCGGGACGTGCGACCCAGGCCCGCGGCCCCTTTGCCCCGGTCCACCGTGGACCGAGCGGTCCACAGCGGGGCCTGTGGACCGCGTGGGCGTTTTCCACGCGTTTCTTGCGGTCCACGGTACTATTCCATGGACCGGAGCGCGATCCGATGGCCCAGGTGGCTTCCGGTCTTGATCCGACGGTCTGGGACGTGATTTGGGTTAATTAAGGAGTCCTAATCACGATCTATGTCGTGATTAAGGTCTATAAAAGCCCTGTGACGAAACAGAGAAGTGAAGGGTTGGTTTTTCTCGTGCCGTACGAATCCGAGAAGAGAGAGAGAGGCGAGAGCGCTGTGAGAGAAGGAGCAGGAGGCTCCTGGACAGCGGTTGCCAGGCTCTTCAGGGGTTCAGGGGGTCTCCAAGAGAGAGAGAGCTTTTGTGAGGGGAACTTCAGGTGAGAGAGAATTGGGTGTACAAGGGTTGAGGGTGAGGTCTCCTCTTGTAAAATTTATTTTTCATAGTGAAGTTTGCATGCCCCGTGGAGGCGAGTCCTTTTGTGGCTGATCCACGTATTTTGATTGTTTTTCTTTTGTTTTGTTTCTTCTTTTTTCCTGTTGCATCACGTGGTACTGAAAGGATCTTGGGAGGTGGTGTCCTGACCAGACATCCACCTAATAGTGTACTTTATTTTGACACTCATCAACGTAATCCAAATTATTCAGCGTATAGAGGATGTTTCTTTGCAATATAATGGCAACTCCATTTACGAAGGTTTCTATCAACAAAGGTATTCCATTTACCAAAGTTTAGATTCTTCAATCGAGAACTTCACGAAAGAAATAGCATAAAAGAACTTCAGCTATGACATCAAAAAAAAAAAAAAAAGGAAAGAACTTCAGCTAGGACTATTCTTAAAATGCATTAAAAGTTATAACATATATGTGAAAGTCTCACTATCGACCCCACAAGGCATTGAACTTTCTGGTTACTAAATGGAAGTAAAAATTAGTTGCATACATTCTCACCATTCTAGTTGAATAATGAGAAGGAATTCATTTTTAGTTGGATTTCAAATGGACCATTACTCAAGTAAGGCTTAATCTTAAGCTAGTTGGGGGTCGGCTATTTGAGTTCTTTTCATTCATTCCAGGCAATTTAGGATCATACTTTCAAAGTAATTTAAAGCATTCAATAGTTAACGAAAATAATCTTTAAAAAAAAAAAAAAAAAAAAAAAAAAAAAAAAAAAGCAGCTTGAAAGTGATCATGCATGTAGCAGAGGCTTCAAGTGTCATTGTCATGACTGAATAGATAATGGAAGAGCAAAAGCCATTTAAAATCAAAAGGCGACCAAGTAGTAACTTCCTTTTATCCTAGTTACGAATAACACTCTTGAAGGTAATTTCTTTTTTTAACTAAGAAAGAGACATGAATTTTTGTAAAAGAATATTACTCCTCAATCATTTTGGCTAAAGCTATTTGCACGAATGCATCTTGTTTTTCATGTTTCTATTACTGGATTTTTAAGATGTGTTAAATTTTACATCTTATCTTGATGGATTTCAACAACACCATTGGCGTAGATGAGCAGTATATGGAAGACAAAGAAAATTGATGGAGAGAAATTGAACATGTCTACATCCTATATGTCATCTGAATCAAAATTTTGCTTTGGAACAGTGCTCCACTGCCTGCTCAATTCACAGTCTCAGTGGAAGTCGGCAATTGAAGCTATGAATGAGGGAATCTATTGTTATATAGAGGTGAGCCATTCTTGGAGACCCATGACAAGAAATATTATGATGTGCCATAGGAGCTTTTGGTATGAAAACAGCCTTTTACTTGGGCTTTCCACATCTTCACCGATATTGCACCAGTTTCAATTAGAACCTTTCAAAGTCATTCAAGAAAAACAATATCTTTCAAGTAGCACAAAGATTGCTACACAATCATACCAAAGCGAGATGCAGTCACACCACAAAAAATATTTATAGGTAGGGCTGCAAAACAATCGAGCTACTCATAAGCTATTAAAGCTTGATTCAAATTTAAACTCAACTTGACTCGGCTTAAAGCTAATGAGTCAATTCTAGTTTTTATACCGATCCACTCCTCAATTAAGTTCTACAATAAAACATCTTGACCGACACCTTATTGTACTGATGATTTCTCCTCTATAGAATAAAGTTCAAACATCATAAGGAAAATCATAAAAAACAGATTCAACAATCTAGAACCCTCTATTGGGGTTGACTAGGGGTCCAACATCGAATCCCCAAATCCCTTTTCTACAAATCCCTTAACCTAGCTAGTGAGAGAGAAGAGAGAGAAAGATAGAAATAGAAGAGAAATTTTAGAAGATTAGAGAAAAGAGAAGAAAAGAGAAGAAAGAGAACTTTTTTTCTCTCCTTTAAAATATGAGAGTTCCTTCCCCCTTCTCTCTTCTTGCCAAATCCATGGCAAGTCCAAGCCAATAGCCAATAGTGGTGCCCAACGATAACAAAGAGAGGTCTCATTGACGGCCATGATCGGTGGGAAAATGCTAAAGCAAACAAAGAAAAAGGGCTCAAAACATAGGAGCTTTGTTCTAACATCAAACCAATGGCTTGTCGATTTGAAACCATGCAACAGTGATGGGTAGGCAACAAGAAAAGAAAGAAAAGGGAGGGCAGCTATCTCGATTCAACGATGCTAGTGAGAAGAGTTCCGATGGTCTTTTCGACAAGAACCAAAGGAAAAACTCAGATGAAAATGACTCGAAAATCGATGGTGATTTTTTAAATAATCGATGATAGAGTCAATAGGAGAGGGAAGAGGCTTCTTTAGATGAGATTTTTCGGAATTCTAACCTTATTTAATCAACCTCTCTCTCCGATTTCATTGAAATTGAGAGAAAAAAAGACTCTGATCGGAAGTCTTCTTCCTCCCTTCCACTTACATGCACAACATGAGCTGCTCATAAATTATTCGAACTCGATTCGATTCGGTTACTATCAAGTTCGAATAGAAGATATTCGACTCCAAGACTCATGAGTCTGTTCTAATTTTTATATATTTTTAATTATATTATTTTATTTATAATATATAAATATATATACATTATAAGGAGGTGATGGTTTAAATTTGAGTTCAATCTCGAGTTCGAGTATGACTTGGTTAATATTTGAGTTGAGTTAGGCTGATCTCAAATATTTTTTTTTGTTTATTGAGTTGAGCTCGAATATAAGATATGAAGACTCAATTAATTTCAAATTGAATTTCAAACATAAATAGTTTGAATGAAATAGAGTTTGAGCCTGTAGTTATTTAACTTGACTCCGCTCAATTGCATTCCGACTCATAAGAGGGCTCCGGGACTTTAGTTGTGATACAAAGAGCAAATGGGTAGATGAGGGAGATTTTCGGAGGTCCGTGGTCTTTCCTGGCTGCGGAGGATACAGTCAAATCCATAGGAAGTAGAAAGATGATAATAAAAAATAGTTCTCAAAATATAATAGGATTTCAGATCTTTGAATACGGGTTTCCACAAAAAAGAACTAAGAAATTCTTGAATAAAAATATAAGAAAAATTCCCGTAGGATACATTCTGGTACATTTCTAATGCACCAGTATATTCTTTCTTGACACTTGATGCTTTTCGTCCCATTGTTATCTGCTCATCTACTGCTATTTGCGGCTCTGATTTTATCTTTTGGGCTAACGTTGTTGGGCCATACGATACTCGTGTTTTAAAGGAGACTTGAATGCTATAGCAAAAAAATTAGGGGTTTCTATCCTACATTAGAAGACCTTGCACCTTACCAACAATAACAGAAGACAAATCCTTGTGAGGAAGAACATTTTGGAGGGCAAAATAGATTAGCTCGAATAGGTTAGTCTGATGCTTATAAACCTAATGATGAAATTATTCATAAAGAGTATATAAACATCTCATCAATGGCTTTCTCTTACTTCTCCCCTCTCATTTGGATGAACCAGAGAGGAAAAAATAAAAATTGACTTGAACTATCTAGTTTACGCTGAAGGAGGAAATAGAAAACTCTCTTTGAACCTTAGTTCCTTTTCTCTTTGAATCTCCCCACTTTTGGAGAGATAACTACTAGTAGTAATAAACTGTAACTCTAAAAAATGGTTATGAAAAATGTTTTTAGAAATTAAAATAAAATTCTCCTAAAATAGCTTTGAAATTGCCTACACCTAGGGTTGCTGGACGCTGCTTTAAGAATAAGATCATCACTTTTTGCATGGGTGATCAGTAAGAATGCTACTAAGGTACAAATGATCCGGCTGCATTCAAATAGTCCCTAAGCACAGCGCAAGTACACAGAGGTAGAGGCCCGATGATCTTTTCAGTCAACCAGAATAAACTTATAAAATAGTGGGAGCTAGATTGGAAATCAATGGGAAAGCATGTGCAAAAGGATAAAAAATAAGATATAGGAAGAGAGAAAGCAACTTGAGGGAATGGGGGTAAGGCCATAGCATCTACTGAAGATTTGTGAATTCTCTGGTGCTTGCCCAGGCCCGAGCCAGTTGTAACAAACAGCCATACACCCCTAAGGTTTAACCCATCGAGACCTGCAAGCCTGCCTTCATATTCAATATATCAAATCAATCCATAAACAAATAGTGGTATTGAAAGCAAACTTCTAATACTAATAATTATTTCAAGATATCTATTAAAATCTTAAGTTCCACTCCATTTTCATTACTAATATAATCTCTAAGATCTTGAATCTAAATTCTGATACTACTCTGTCGCATGCTAGACCTGAATGCTGGATTCGAAGCATGGCAATATTGAGCCTTTGAGCATTAGGCTTTATCTATAAATGCCCATATGCAATAATCTCCAGTTCAATGTTAAAGTCATAATAGCTGGTATGAGCTAAGTATATGGACAGCTATTATGAGAGCCAGCTATTATACCTTGGGAAGAGATATTGTGGATTGCCGAAGACTAGCCTAACAAGTCAATCTATTAAAGAGCCGCCAATAGCTAGTAGCTCTTATAACGTGAAATAAATCTGAAATACTTTAGAAAAGTTCTGTAATAAGTAAATCATATATATCACACTCGTGTCAATACATGTCAATTCACGAACATGTGCATGTTGTATTTAGCCCAAAAGCCAGCAAGTCCAACAATGCTCCCCTAATTATAGAGAGAGTACAAATGCACGTAGAGTTGCATTAACACATCATGTGCTGAAGTAAAATAACGATTAACAAAGAGTCCCTTATGCTTTAGTGTTTGAGCTTTTCAATTAGAATGGCAAACACCAGCTGAAAAGCCCTTGAAAATCCTGAACAAAAATCCAGAAAAATATTTAAATTATTAAAAATTTAAAGCTATCTAATAATAGCTCTCTTTGTTTCTCTTACTTTCTCTTTAGTTCTTCCTTGGTTTTCTAAACAAATAAGAGAAACTCAATTCTCTCATGTTCTCTTTTCTATCCATTTCCTTCCATCCAAAAAAGGTGTAAGAGCAATATTTTAAAGGGAGAAAAATAGGCCAGCACAAGGATCAAATCAGTACACTCGTTTCACAAGCCCAAAATACTAGAAATCTCTGCCCAAGAAGTAAACCAAAAGTTTTGCGTGAGCCCTCCATAACATGCAAGGGATACCAAAACATGTGATGCCTTGAAAAAATGACTCCAAAACAAGCTTAAAACCTCGTTCAACAACTAGGCTTGGCTTATGATTCTCGGATACAATTTCATTCTCTCAAGAAGTATTAGTAATTTTTCTATGCAAATCCCCTAAATCATCTAAGGGGTTTTAGGTTCATGACCAAAATCGAAATCGAATGGATTGAAATAGGAATCGGAATGGCCATATCTCCCGAAGCATTTGATTAATGATTGAAATCGAAATGAAGATTTGAATCCTTAGGAGAGAATTGGGATTGTGTTTTAGAGGATTGGGCTTATTTCATTTTGCCCTAGAATCGAAATTGGAATGAAATTTTCCTCAACTTAACTGTTAGAATAGGAGTCACTTATTCTCATTTCCATTCTAAGCCCCAACTCCTCCTAATTTGTTTGTATTTCCTTTTGGATTTAATAAATCTATATTCTTCATTACTTTAACAAATCCACAAAATTGCTCATGGCCACTTGTCAAAAGAATTGGAAGATAATTGACTGAAAAGATAGAGATTTTACCGATATAGGCATAAGTTTGTTGAGATTGTAATGATTTTCTTTTATTAGAAAAAGGCTATAGATTCACTGCTCTCTTTTTTTTTCTTCCTGTCTTTTTTTTCTTTTTGCAACTGAGGGTTCTGAAGAACCATATGTCAGTTATAAATACAATTACATCCACATGCAAACCAAAAAGATTAACTAGCTTCCTCTAAACCAAAAAGAAAATTAAGCCGATCTCATGTATCCGACCCCATAAGTATCGGCCAAAAGGAGTTGATTCAAATCACCAGGCAATGGCTAATTTGAGTGAATTACCAAATCTCCTTCAAAAGGCTTTCCTACCATCCAATCGATTACCTTGTTGTCTTCATGCTGTATATGTGAAATGGAGATCATATTGGTTGTAGCTATCCAGCCGACAATGTCTTTTAGTAGTGGGTCTTGGAGTAATCTGCAATCAGATACATCAGAAAGCCGAATTATAATAGAAAAAGAGTCTGCTTCCAGCCACAGCTTATCAAAATGGACATTTGAACTGCATTGTATAATCCCATCCATGCTCCCATCAACTCTGCAAGGATAAAAAAAGATGAACTAGGTAGTTGCTGACCGGCTGCCCAGATTATATGCCTTTCATTATCTCTTAACACACAAACTGAGGTAGCCTTTTCACCTATTTTAGCGCCATCAAAGTTCACTTTCACTTTTCCAAGGTGAGGAGCCACCCAGCTAATAATAGAAAATTGAATTGGTTGTTGCCAAGAAGAATTGGTCCAGTTCCTTGACCTAACAGCGAAAGTGTCCCTTTAATGGTGAAATAAATCCCCATAGAATGCAGATACCATTTTTAATATATCCTATACAGTTAGAAATTCATTTGAAACACCCTTTTGTTTCTAGCAAACTACAGCAGATAAGCCATGTAAGAGTAAAGAGCTTGAATATTTTTCTCTATCCCAGCTTGAGCCACAAATATAATTAAAGCCTGCAAAGATGAAGGGATGAACCCTGTATTCACTAAATCATGCAGCCCATACCAACATTGATTTGCAAAGGGACAAATAAAAATGTGTTGGAGATCCTCTACTGAGTGTGGACAGAGATCACAATGAATACGATGTTGTAGAAGAATATCTCTGTCAACTAAGAAATATTTGCAAGGCAAGTTGGCTCATACCAACTTCCACCAAAAGAATGATATTCTCAACAGCACCAGCACTTTTCCATATCCACTGGAATTGGGCACCTGAAGAGAACATTTGATTCTCAACCAAGTGATAAAAGTCCTTCAACCTCAGATTTAGATTCACTGCTTCATTTCACCATGGCAAAGCAACATAAAAGCAAGACCTGCATATAAGATAGGTCATAACAATTTCACAAAACAAGCACCTAAAAAATGTGATGAAGATTGTTATTGTTGTGTTAGCAACCTGTGATACTCATCATGTCTCAAATTGCTAGCCTTTCTTCACCAATTGTTAGAGTCATCTCAATCACTACCATTCCACGAGAGGAGACTTTACATCAATTCAAGTCAGGAAGATAGCAACTTCTTAGATTAAATCATCCACCATCATCTACTGGCATGCAACAAAACTTGTTTGTTTACCCTGATGGAAAAGAAGACAACTTGTTTATATCTAATTTTTTTCATAAATTAATTTGGGGAAGAACCACACTTGTCCATTTTTCTACCAAAGGAACAAAAAAAAAAAAGATGACTTGTTATGACCTCATGGGTACTTGTCATCTATGAGCCTCAAAGTCATTTGTTTCGCCTCCTAAACTGCTCTCCTCCTTAAATATCCAAATGGTAATACAAATATCATAGGAAAGTAGTTAACTTTTCCAAAGTGTTGAGACAACCTCTCCCTTCCTTGAGTCAATTAAATGTCCAATGAACCAGATAAATGATTATTATTTTCCTTTTACAAGGAAAAGTTACAAAAAGGGGAGACTTCCAATCTTTGGACAAGAATCTAGCACCAAAGACTTGGTTCACTTGATTATGAAGTTGTGTTGGTTTATGACATGAGGATTGTATTTGACTAAGCTCTTGGCAATGGTTAAGAATGAAAAGAAGCATCATCTGTGTAACCTTAAGTCCTGCAACATTTTTCTTCTTGAAAAAATAGAGTGAAAGAAAGAAGAATTATCATTCTATTTACAGTTGTATACTTGTTTATCCTAAAATTGCATTAGGGTGAAAAGGAAAAAGGGATTTGCCCTCAGTTCTTTGTAGAGAGACAAATGCTGTTGCTCAGCTGGAGCTGTACCTGGGGAAACATCTCCTCCGGGGTCATCTGGAAGAATTCAGTAGATCAAGGAGGGTTATCTTCCCACTGTTGATGGGGTCAAGCTTGTGGAACTGGTTGCAGATTTGCAGAATGTCTTTCTCTCCAATCTTCCCCATCTCCTTGAGCTTGTATATCACAAACTCTGATTTACTGAAACATCAAAACAGACATGATAGGACTGTGCAACATCAAAGGCACCATAAATGAATGCATAGCAGCTGCCGATGAGTTGTATTGTTTGGATCTACATATTTTCTATAAGTTAGGTTGCAAAATGAGTATGCCAAGTTTGACACAGCCTGTTTTCAATCAGGTATTGTAAATTCTCTAACTAGAAAATAAACTCAATCAAATTTCACTCATCTTATCCTGGAAATTTATTTTATATGAAGTCGCTGATGAAAGAAAAAGGATCTACCTAATCATCAGCACAGTTAGGTGAGAAGAAGATATGGCCACACCAGTTATACTTTTTCATTTTAGTTCAAGCGGCATCCCAGATTGAGAAGCCAAAGGCAACTCTCAAGATAGCAAGTGCAAGTATTCCCATGATATGATATGAACAATTTAACAATCAACACATGATTAGACATAGAGATTATCTTTCCATCTTTTCTCTAACAAATCTGATATTAGAGGTTGAGAATAAAAATGTAGCACTAACAGGAACAAGGAAGGAGCAAAGAGCACTTTATTCATAATTTTTTCAGATCGAAATAGTCTAGATAACAGGAGAGAACAGATGAAGATGGAATAAAAATGAAATTGTTTTGATGCCTGTGTTCAGTACAATATAAACAACTTCCACAGGTCACCTAATATACAGAGAAAGAATTGCATAAAATCCCATCAGTCATCGAATATTATACCATCCTACAACCCTCTAAGCATTCATTTTATATTAACCATATAGTCATCAAACTCAGTACGTTCATCAAAATATATGAGTGACTGAAAATTTGGCAAGATTTGAACTCAAAATTAGTGAGACACAGAGCAAGCACTTGTTTCAGTCTTGGATTGCATGACCAAAAGCCAAAATGCAGGTTACATATCCTGCAAAGTCCATGCATTACTGGCAACCTACTGAGCTCCCATTTTCAATAGCCCAGCACAAAATTAAGGAACATGCAGTTGTTATTTCATGAAAAAGCTTGTAAAGTTAAAAGCAAATGACCTTTAAAAATGGGCATCAAATTTGCAAGATAACATAATGTATTCACATACTTGTCATTAACTCGTCTTCATTTTCTTAACTTATTCATGGAAGAAGCTAAATCCATGGTTGAATTGGATTTCATTAGTATAAGTAGCTTGGCTTATGTATTCCCTCTCTTTCCAATGTCTGCAGCCTTCCATGGCTTTCACTACCAACTCATCCGGGTCACCTGCTTTACAACTCAAACCGCCCCCCACCCTCCCAGGTGACTAACTTAAATCAAATCACCATCAACCTAAGGCTTCTGTTTCTGCACTACACTCCAACTTTCCTAGTTTATCAAACATACTCTTTTCTAGTTTCTCATCTTATTAGCATTTACCTAGTCAAACAATCATAATTCTTTTAACATACTCCTTTAATTGCTCTCTACTAAAGCTTTACTAGCATTTGGCAACCCCAGAACACTTCCCAAGATTACGTTTTTCATGCATTTTATTCCACATATATTGCAGAACCTGCATCAACTTATTATTCTATTAAATAATAGAGGTAATATATATTTCAATATGTTCCTTTACGACTTTATTTGGTTGTCAATTCAATTATGCCTACTTAATTTACATTTTCCTATACCAAGTTTATATAAACAAACTTTTATATTACTGCCCAAAGTATTCCTCCATAATTTCAGCAACCAATAAAATCTCTGTAACTGATACCAAACCAGATGACACAAAATGGACTAGAATACAAAAAAATATAGTTCAGCTTATTGAAAAGGTCAATGTCACATCCAATGGCTAGAATTTTTCACTAGTGTCATACACAAATGACATCAAATGTAATTTATTCTTCATTCTCTAAAGACTAGGGGAAGAAATAAAATCAACACAAGACCAATAAGAGCCCTAGGTAGAGAAATATCACTTTATTTCTCACACCCAAAGGTTATCTTGATCTTAATAGTAAGGAATAGAAAATTTAAATCCATATACTGCCTTAGTTAGTTATTGCAATATTGATTTGCATTGATCTTGATAAATAGAAGGGTGTGGAAAGGTTCCATAACAGCATGCCTCTCAAGGAAGAAATAACAAGGTTTGAACTCCCAAATATTTGGGGTATTCATGTCTTAGTGTATCCTTGATGTGTTTTCAAGACAAGAACATAATCTTTATGGTTCAAACATAATTAAAGGGAAAAAAAGCAGGGGAAGAAGAGGAGGAGCCTAAAAATCTAGGGGAAAGGAAGACAAGTTCATCTAAAGAAGGAACATAGAGTCTGCTATAGAAAACAAAATGTGACCATGTGATAGTACATAAAATCTCGCAAACAACTATAACATCCAAAATTACCAAGGATTTCGAAATTTAACTTTCTAACTTAGTTACCAAAATCAGATGTGTGTGCAGAAGCACAAGCATGCAGAAGTGGCCCTCACTAAATAATAACAATAATAATAATAATAACAAGAAACACTTAGGAAGTGCGTGCAAGGATGAGTTTCCAAGGATATTTTGAAGCAAATGTGCCACCCCAAGTGGAAGATTCCTACTGTTAAGCTTGCAACTAGGTATGGAGTATTTTGTAATTTTGACTTAAGATACAATTCATAGTTACAAAAACTATACTATAGAACACTAACTTGGAACCTAAATCCTAAAATTAAGTCAAATAATGAATTTGAAAATCAATAAAATATTAATCAGAAATCAAGAACCTCTTTGCTCAACTTTGATTGGACCAAGGCTGCAAACACAACACAAGCTGGATATGATTCCCTGTCATGCATCTTTTGATACATCATTCTCTTAAAAAGAAAGAAGAGGATTAGGAGGTAAGAGGAGATAAAAATGAAGATTACTGGTTCATAATACAGAATATGGAACCACATACATGGATGCAGTTCTCTAATTGTGCACATTGCTCATTTGCAATCAAACTATGTGCGAGCTGAAAGATGGTTCACTTACCATTATGCATCCATTTACATGACTTGCTTAGCATTTTGGGGACACATATGTGGCCCACTCTTATATGAGCCATGTGGATGGAGCTAGTTCAAGCTGATGATTAGATTGAATGTGTTTGGAGCTAGCTAGAAATAGGTATCTTTAATGATTGCTAATATGTCAAATATGCTATATATATTGCTATTAGGTATTAAATACTAACTATAAGCAGTGACTATTAGTTATTATTGTTATTAACTTTGCTATTGTTTATCTAAAAGATTAGTACTATCACTATTTTTTATAATATTTAATAATATTTTTAAATAATTAAAAAAAAATACTAACTGCATATGTAGCTCACATACCAAAAGGCTATGCAATGCCCTAACCACCTGCATACGATAGCCACCTTTTAAAACACTGATGAAGATAATGGCTGAGGATGTTGGAGCCTTGGGTATGTTGAAGACAGGTAGTCAAAGCAGATTACTTTATCTCAATCATTATCAATGTGCATATTTGTCCATCCTCATACCAGGGTGTAGTTACAATCAGAAAAACCTGATGCCACTTTTGATCTTATAAAGATTGACCCCTCCTATCAATTTTTTTCATTTCTTCCAATACGTTCTTGTTACTATTAGTGCTGGGTTTCATTTTGAACATTCTAAACAGGATCGTCATAATCCCAAGCTGCTTGAAAGTAGAAAAACAACTATAGGTTCTCTTAATCTCCATATTGTGAAGTGAGGGGAAAATGAAAACAAGATTTTAACAGCTTTGTACCCCAAGGTATGTCGTCTCGATATAGGGCCCCGCACCGATGTCATACTGTTACTGTATTGTTATGGGGCTGATTATGCATACCAAGTATACCGATATGGTATGGTACACCCCATACTGCCCAGTTCAGTATAGTATGGCAAACCTTATTTGTTCCTATATCATGCTACCCTAAAATTAGCATGTGCCATGTTATACTAGTAATTGGCACACCTAGAATGTCAGCATGGTAGATGTGGTGCCATGCCATGCCAGTGATTGTCATGCCTATCATGCATGGTTTTGCAGCCTGCCAAGTACCAGCATGCAATTATGCCACCTTGTTTGACCCCTAATCTCATCAATATGCCTTTGTTGGTTATCCTGAAGGACAGCAAAGATATTTAATCTATGACTTGGAAACACATGAAGTTTTTTCAATTCATGATATAATTTTCTATGAGAACGATTTGTCCTTTGCCACCATGCTTGACAATGATCAAGAAAATCATGTCATCATACCTTTTCCCATTGCTTATTATAGCACCTTCACATTACACCTCTTGATAACATTGTTCAAGAATAGCCAACCGCCACATCCCCATCTCCTCCAAGAGATACTTCCTAAACACCAGATCCTGATATACCACCATTAAAACCAACAGTACAGTCTATTCAACTAATTGCACCTACCCAACCTACTACATCTCTATCTCCTCCAAGAGATAATTCCTCAATACCAGATATTGGTACACCACCATTAGAACTAGCCATATGATCTATTCAACCAATTGCACCCACCGAACCCACTCCCCCACGCGTCACTCCATGTGTCCCACCAAGAAACCACCTTATTTGAAAGATGATATTTCTACCTCCATTATTCAAAAAAGCCCAATTGCATCAACTAGTCCATCACTATAACATTTAAGTGCTCCTCCAACTGGTAAGCCATGTCCCATCTCTCACTATATTCCTGATTCCAATTTTTTCTTATTCCAGATTGCTTCTCTCTCTTCTATTACCTCTCATGTTGAACCAAATACTTACAACAAGGCTTTCCAATAGAAAAATGGGAGGGATGCCAATGGCTACTGAGCTATATGCTCATGAGTTTATGACACCTAGAACATCGTATTTCTTCCACTCGATAAGCATCCTATTGGGTACAAATAAGTTTACAAAATAAAATACCGAGCTAAGGCACCATCGACAAATACAAGGCTCACCCTGTAGCCAAAGGTTTGATACAACCTAAAGGCCTTGATTATCATGAGACATTTGCCTACAGTTCACTGCCTTATTGCAATTGCTTCTGCAAAGAAATGGCAACTCCACCAACTCGATGTGAACAATGCCTTTTTTATAAAGATCTCCATGAAGAAGTCTACAAGAAATTACCTCCTAGCCTTGCATGCAAGCAAGAGACTCAAGTCTGTAAGCTACAAAAGTCACTCTATGATCTTAAGCAAGCTTCTCATAATTGACTCGAGAAGTTTGCTCGAGTTCTTCACCAAGCAGGATTTCACCAATCTTATGTCAACCACTCCCTCTTTACCTTTAATAAGGGTGGCATGTCTGTTGTAATTCTTGTTTATGTGGATGATGTCATTGCTACAAAGAATAATGCCTCTACCATTGCTTCTCTTAACTGTTTTTTCCACAGTAGCAGTTTCACATCAAGGATCTTGACCTATTGAAGGATTTCCTAGACACTGAGATTGCCCGATCTCATGATAACATTTTGCTTACTGAGAGAGAAATACAATCTGGACCTTCTTTCTAAGTTTGAGTTTCTTGGCTCCAAACTAGCAGCTTATCCAATTGAGAAATACTACCATCTAACCAATAATACTAGACAATTATTTTCTGATCCTGGCCCATATAGACGACTTGTTTTGTGATTGATTTATCTCACAGTCACTCACCTAGACATCCTCTATATAGATCATATCTCAAGTCAATTAATGTGCCAACATTGTCATGCCAATCTTAATTATGCTCATCAAGTCTTGCAATACTTGAAGGTTTCACCATCTCAAGGGATTTTACAGTCTTGAAATTCCAATTTACAACTTTTAGCCTATGCAAATTCGAATCGGGTTAGATATCCTATGACTAGGCATTCAACAACCAGTTGTATTAAAATCTTACTTTCCTTGGCAACGATCCCATCTCATGCCAAAGTAAAAAACAAAGCATGGCCTCTTGCTCTTCTATTGAAGTAGAGTACCATGTGTTGGTACATTTCAATATTAAAATGAGAATAATTTGTTAATGAATTTTGACATAGTGGGGAGAATATGAATGGATAGGAGTCTCATGCTTGGACATCATTACTCATATACATGGGGGGTCACGTATTGACTCCACTATTCATGTGATAAAAGGGTCGATTATTCCTATTATTTTTGTAAGGGAATATTTATCACACACTCTCCCACTACTCTCACTATTCATGTATTAAAGGTCTATTTTTTTTGGTGTAACAAAAAATTTATCATCCTCTCAACCCACCAACCCATTACTTTGGCTAATAATGAATCATATTAACTGAGAAAGGCTCCATGAGCCTATGAATAGACCCCTCACATTAGTCTCTAACACCCATGATACAACACATTCTCATCGGACATATCAACAAACTTGAGAGTTCTCTAGCCAAAGAAAGGTGTTCTCTTAGTCAAGCTTTGGGCTCAATCTCTTATGCAAAGTTGGCTTTGAGTAATACAATGATCCAATTGAGCTGTTGTATTCTGAAGGAGACAAATCAAAGAGGTCTGCTATATCAATTCGTGGACTTTGCCAACTATAGAGAGCTTGAATCTCCTTAAAAAGAGCAAGATTTATGTGCCTCAGCTTGATTTGTGTAATCACCTCAAAGGAATATTCTTATTTTTCTATTGTAATTTTGCTCCAATTAGTATATTTTGCACAAACACCATGTTATGGCTCACAACACATACAAAATTGTATAGATAGGATCAAGGATCACCGACTCAAAACCAGATCCCGTGTCGGTCGGTCGGTGGTACAAGTTAGTACATCTCCATACCGAACCATATTGGATCCAAATCAATACGGAAACAAGGAATGAACCGAAAAGGAAAAGAAAGAGAAAGAGAGAGGGAGGGAAAGGGAGGCAGGTGAAGATGCTGGTGGTGGCCATCGGAGGGCCATGGAGGCTGTCGGACGGCCGCTGAGGCCTTCCGGGCTCTTTGATCTTCCGCGAGAGAAAATGAGAGCAAAGAAAGATAGAGAGAGACAGGAGGAAGAGAGTAAAGAGGAAGGAGGAAAAGATAGTAGGAAGGCCACCAGGTGGCCGTCGTGGCCATCGGACGATCCAAAAACTCCCCACGATGGCCATGGGATCGAAATAGGGGTGACACCCCTATTTCAACATCTTTTTTAAAAAGGACGATAAATAGTGAAGCTGACAATAGATTTGTCGGGTTAAGTGAAGACAATAACTTCACTATTTATCATCTTTTTAAAAAAAGATGATGAAACAGGGGCATCGCCCCTGTTTCAAACCCGCAGCCATCTCGGAGAGTTTTTGGGCCATCCAGCGGCCTCACCGCCTCCTCTCTCCTTCCTTTTCCCTTCCTTCTCCCCTTTCTCTATCTCTCTCTCTCTTCCCGCATCTCTCCTTCCTCTCTTTCCTTCTTTCTCACTCTGTTTTCGCTAGCATCCGAATTGGATGTTCAAACCACACCAGTTAGCTATCGGTATGGTTTGGCATGTCCTGAATTGTCCAATTCTGACCAGTTCAGCGAACTATAGTTAGGATACATCACATTGGATCTTAATATTACTCACATATGGTTGATGCAACTAGGGATGGCAATTGATAGGATTTGGATCGGGTATTGTACTACATATCCTCAAATCCGAACTTAATACCCTATACCCAAATCCTACTCGATACCCGATCGGATAAAAAAAGAGATACCTATCTCCATACCTAACGGGTTCGGGGATACCCACGGATAACACATTTCCTCATACCCAACCCATACTCGCCCCATGCCTATCCCATACCCAAAAAAAATAAACAATCAAAATAATTTTATGCATATTATCAAACAAATCAAAATTATCAATTCAACATAAAACATAATTTATAAATCCAGATTTATAAAAATCAAACATAGAAATAGAATTACAATTCAACATAGAACATATAAATAATAAAAATAATTTTATACATATTATCAACCAAAACAGAATTATCAAAACAGAATTATAAGCATATATATTTGGGTATGGGTTTTGGTATTACCCATATCCGTAGGTTCGGGTTGGGGTCGGATTCAGATTCAGATTTGGGTAGAAAACAACACTACCCATATCCTACCCATACCCGTACTATAGTTTTCGGGTTTTACCCAAACCCGATCAAACACTATTTTTCGAATTTGACCAGATTTGGATAGGGTGCATACCCATCGGGTCGGGTTGATTTTGCCATCCCTAGATGCAATTCCATTGTGATAACCAAGCAGCCATGCATATCAAAGCCAACCTAATGTTTAATGAGAGGATCCAATACATCGATTAAATAGGCTTTTTTTTTTTTGAGAAAAATTACAAAATGGTATCACCAGCATTTTCTTTATTTCATTTCAACTTCAACTTGCAAATATCTTCACAAAGGCACTCGGTGAAGTTCAATTTCACATGATAATAGACAAGCTGGGTGTTTTCTACTCTACACATGTTAACTTAAGGGAGAGTATTAGGCAACCAAGTCAAGCATTTGCCTTTTTATCTCTCCAAGATCATTGAGATTCATTTCTATACTTGAGCTCTCTACAGTTATAGGATTATTTTCCATACCTTAATTAGGCAACCTAATCAAGCATGTAAATCAATTGTCTACAAAGTAACACTTTTTTTCTCTGAAAAAAAAAAAAAAAAAAACTATTGATAGAGGTTTGTATGCACTATATTTCATGGAAAACTGATTATATTCTGGCATTCAAACTATATTAAGCAAATTTAATGAAGATGAACTAAAATTAATTAGGGGTAAAAGAACAGAGTTAAAATGCACCCACCTGATGAAACCATTTTGATTAAGATCAGCGGCGAGCAAATCCTCGACGGTCAGATCCCTGTGCAGCACCCACTTGGCGATCCTCCGGTGCCGCTTATCGATCCTGGCCTCCGCCAGGTACAGAAACGCCCTCGCCACCGCCACGGTCGACACCAACAGCCAGACGGAAGCGAAAACCCTCCCCGGCAGCGTCTTGAATGCCCGGTCCCCATACCCGACGGTCGTCACCGACATCACCGACAGATACAGCGAGTCCATCCAGTCAAGATCCTCCACCAGGTACAGAGCCAGCGTGCCCGCCCCGACGCATAGCAGGACGACGCCGATCGCGAGCGCGACCTTCATCCGGATCCTCATCCGCCCCTTCTCGGCATCGAAGACGTAGCTGGCGGCGCCGACGCCGGCCCCGGCACGGGCACCCTCAAGAATCAAATTCTCCTGGACGTCGAGGACGTAATTGACAGCACCGGAGAGGAGGACGTCGATGACGCCGAAGCCGACGAGGACGAAGACGCAGGAGAAGGCCTTGGTGGCGGGGGTGAGGGGGTAAATATCGCCGTAGCCGATGGTGCATAGGGTGACGATGCAGAAATAGAGGGCGTCGACGGCGGGGTGGGTCTCGACGCCCGAGAAGCCCTGGGGGCTCATGGAATAGACCAGTACCCCGAGGGACAAGTAGACGAGAAGAAGAACGGAGGAGTACTTGAGGATGGAGCCGGCGGAGCCGAAGTTGGGGGGCTTGGAGGAGTCGGGTTTGCGGGGGAGGAGATCGCGCACCACGGCCATGGCAGGGGCGGTGCGGGCGCGGTAGAGGGGCGACTTCCGGCGGGGCCATGACGTCGACGCTAGGTCGGAGGTGGAGGGGAGCAAAGGATCTGCGATCTCGGAGGAGAGGGAGGAAGACAAAGGAAGAGCATTCGAGCGTTGTGAGTGGAGAGATGCTGGTAGCAACGACTCTTCTTCCATTCACAATAATACGTACAAATAAATTTAGGGAGATTTTATAGCTTTTCTTTGCTGTTTTAGTTGATTCGAGAGCTCTGTTTTCTTTGGCTCTATTTGAGAGCCCTTCTAGAGAGAGGAGAGGGCGAGTAGACGAGAGGCGGAGAGAGTTTTGTCACGTGGTCAACGAACACAGTGATCGATTGGTGTTTTATAATGGCCGTCCGTATGATATGACTGATGTGGTCCGGACTGATCTTGCCGTCCAATGGGAAGGACTATTTGGATCGGCAGTGATGCCACGTCACCTTCGCATGGTGCCTTGAGCATTGTGGAATTGCCGTGGGAAGGACGGGTGAGTTATATGGCGTCGCTTTCTTCAGGTTGATTTGGAAGCTGGGGACGGGTGGATATGGCCGTGCGCACGGGGAATTTGATACGGGAGGAGGCGACGCCTGAGGGAAGGAATATTCGTGTAGATGGTATCTTTTGGACATTAATGCGGACGGGTGGCAAAACCCGCCGCAGGAAATTATCGCCCACGCTGCGTGTGCCGTGTGGCTGATTCATACAAAAGATAGGATGCTCGGTGAATGAAGTTTGGACTGGCAGTTCTGATTGGCTGCATAGGCGAAGATCAGATAACCCAATCACAGCTACAAACTGTTACGTGGTGTATTGAGATGCATGCATGTCTAATGAATGAGGTTTATACAAATCAGTGGTTATAATTGGCTGTGCGCACTACCCTAAGATGCATGCAACGTGGGCAATAATTTTTTTTGATGCTGCTGGTCCAACATATTAATGAAGAAAAAGATTTGAAGCAATGATAACTCGACATTTAACTTCCTTGCTCGCGAGGATTATAAAACGACTTGTCCAATCTCTCTTTTTCATATTACCACAAAAAATTGCTTATCCAAGCTCAACACATATTATCTGCTATCAAAGTAAATAAAAATAATAAACATCATCATTCATTCATCTATTTGACATTAAAGTCCTGATTGAGTGGTCGGTGGGATCTGATAAAAATAAATAATAATAATAATAATAATAATAATAATAATAATAATAATAATAATAATAATAATATCTTATTTCAAGCTCGATAGAGTTTCTATTTTAAGATTTATTGAAACGGTGAAGTCCAAAATCTTATAAGATTCGTGAGTTAGACTATTACAACCAATAAAATTAGATTGGACTCGACCATATGCATAAATATCGAGAATGCCTTTAGAGTAGAATGGTCCAACCCACTCAAAAGGTTATATTCACGAGAAATCTACTAAAATCTTTTTTTTTTCCTATACGACTCTAGTCAGCTCATTTGAAAGGTACTCTAGGTATTTATAAAAATAGATCAGCCCAGCTTAATTTTGCTGATTATACTGATCCAACTTATGAATCTTATAGAATTTTAGATCCAACCGTCCAAATAGATTTTTAGAAAAATAACTAAACTAAATAAAATATAATAAAGATCATCACAGTGTCTTCTCCTTTTTTTTTTTTTTTAATCAGTAGCTTTATAAAGTCTTTGAATCAATACATCCAATTGCGTTGTTTATCGAAATATCCCAGAGATGTCTCGACAAAGCTGAATATTTCTTCTACAGCTCCGAGCCAAAAGATCAATCATCATAGTTCATCAATTTGATATGAAAAAATTGCCTGGTAGATCTGACTACTAACATTAACGCTCTATACAAATCCCTATTCCCATATCCATCTAGCAAACTAAATGATGGTCAGAAAAGTCATTAATAGCAGCACCCATAATATAAATTTTTAAAATCCAAATCGAAATATTTCACATGAACAGAAAGAAAACACATACAGAAATCTAAGATCTAAGAGTACTTCTATATTTTCATGGGACTTGTTGCTGCAAGACTCTAGAGGTGAGGTCGGTAATTAACCGAGCTGAAAAGTTGAGAGTTGAGCCAATCTGAACCGTAAACAAAACCTGCAAAAAAATTTCAAAACTATGGAGTGCCCTCCAGTTTAGGACCCTTCGATACTTAAATCAGTCGGGATCTTAAGAACGGATGGTGGAAATGAAGAAGTAGAAAGCAAAAAAATGAGAGTTTGAGAGTAATGAGAAATGGAAAGAACTCTGGTTCCTCCGTAAAAAATTTAGTATAGTTTTATCTCTATCAATTCAGACTTACCTTCCGAAGAGTATCCTATTCTCTTTTATATTGAGGGAGCTTGCTTAAGCCTTAAAAAAAATTTGTTAGGCCGTTAGAGATTTGTTAGACCATTAGAGATCTATTAGGCTGTTAGGCCGTTAAATATCTATTAAGCCATTAGAGATTTGTTAAGCCATTAAGTTGTTATAACAGAATAGTTAGCTGTGCAAAGATCGTGGGGTAGCTACCTACATAGTAATGAGCTAGAATATAGCTGGAAGACAGTTATTATTGAGTTGGATGATAGTTGCCAGACAACTGCCTATACTTTTGGGGGCACATCAATGAAATACCAATGTGCAATAGTAGAGATCAGTGATTGTCTGAACTAAATATCATGCTTTTGGTGTTGACAATCATGTCAGCTAAATACCAAGGTAAGGTGCTACAGATCGGGCACAAACCGATATGGGCATTCTGCCTACTAGCAATTCTGGGTTAAATAGACTAGAAGATAGCACTAAAGAGACAGATCAATCGTGGGCCGATGTAATCATGAGAGAACTATTAACATATAATGATTTACTACCATATATCCAGATGATGATGAGGCCGGATAATATACACCAATAAGACTTTATATTTTCATAGGACATGCTTTAGCAAAATAGGCATGTATGTTCACATTATTCACATGCAGCATCAAGACAAACCCTCCTAAACTTATGTGTGCACCCCATCTAGATTTTAGGTGAGTATTGTATTTGTACTTACGAGAGACAAGATGAGTCCACACAGTCTGCAGATGGTACAGATTATATTGGGTATACATTAAGCATGCCTCAAGAAAAAACTCTATAATTATGAAAGAAGCATGTGCACACCCGATAGAAACAAAATGGTCAAGAGGTATCTTCAACATCATTAGAAGCATCATTGCAAAACAGAGAGGGAAACACAAGATCAACCCCTTGGAAAGGTCTGGGAAACATAAGCGAAATGCATGAGAGAGGTGGAAACTACTAAGAAACTTGTACCTTATAGTTTTCCAGATGTGTTACATAAGTCTCAAGAAAATTATTGAAAATTATAGTTTATATGGTTAGTGAGTTGAGAAGATTTTGGGACTAATCCATATCTCAATTCTTCATATTGTAATTTTTTTCTAGATATACAAAGATGATGCAAATAAGAAGAACAGTAAATATATTGGTCTTCTGATTGGTAATTAGCTTTGCAGTTCATCTTTGTGATAAAAAAAGGGATTGAAAGTGATATACCGTAAGTTTTATTTTTGCCAAATTTTATCTACATAATTCATTAAATGGACAAAGTGACCCCAAAAGAAAAAAAATTAGGAACAAGAAAAAAGAAGAAAAGAGAAAGAAAAAAAGCAAAAATCTAGTATTGAAGCAAAATAAATATAATTTACGCCTCACTATTGAAAAGCATTGCATAAGATAATTTTTTACTCTACCATGGCCTCCCCGATGCTTTGGAGAATACCAAGCTGCGGTCTTAGCTGAACCAGAATCTTTAAAGTCCAATCAATTGCAAAAATTGACTTGTTTATGCAATTTTTTTTTTTTTTGATGAAAAGGAAGGGAAAAAATCCATCCAAATTTATCAAGAAAAAGAGAGTATAAAAGAGGAAAAGTGTAGAAGAGAAGCAAAAGCCCCCCAACATCCCATCAACATTTGAAATTCAAAATCAAATTCTCCTCAGCATCCATTTGAAATACAAATCCCCCCATACAATCAAAACATTTTAAAATTTGAAGCATCCATCTTGCCATCGTAGGGTGGAGTATAGTTGACCATCCAACCGGCCATCATTGGAAGGGGGATAGACAAAGGCATCTGACCAAGCCCCATTTAGCTAGCCACCCATATTGGCCTATGGCTGCATCAGCTAGTGATGTCCTTGTCAGGATTTATGCGGCATCGAGGAAGGGATGAAGAGAAAAGGCCCATCAACTGTCTAACACCGAGAAAGAAAAGAGAGAGGAAGAAGGGAGAAGCTATTTTTCACCCTCGAATTGGAGGGGGAGGAAAGAAAAAAAAAAGGAAGAAAGAACACCCTTGTGGCTGGAGGAAGAAAGGAGAGAGAGAAAGGGATAAGGAGGCCCATCCAATCATATCGAAGAGAATAGCTTTGAGAAGAGAGAGAAGGGAGTCCAACGACTAATCCACTACTGAGAAAGGCTGGCAATAATAGTTCGATAGCAAAGAGACTAAAAAGAGGGAGATGCTTCACCAGTGGAGAGGCTGGCCAATGTCTAGGTGCCAGAGGGGGAGGAAGGAAGGAACAAGAGAGAGGGGGGGTATAAGAGGGGACCAATTGGCTATCTTTGGAGAAGAAAGAGGTGAATGTCCGTGATGACCCGATAACAATATCCAAAGAAAAGAGAAGAGAGAAAGAGTCCGGCAGTCAGAAAAGAGAGCCCAATGGTCGAATTAAGCGACGATGAGAAAACTGATGTTAGAAGAGAGACCAGATTGAGAGGTTGCTGCTAAAATATAACAGCATCAGGGCCAAAAAAAAGGAGAGAAAAATGACTAGAGATAAAGAGGGGGGAGAGAGAGAGAGAGACTTGGGAAGAGGGAGAGGGAGGGAGGGAGGGAGGGAGAGAGAGGGGTGTGGGGTAGTGGAGCACAGGTCGTAGCCAGAATCAGGGTCAGAAAAAAGAGAGAAGGAGAAGTAGAGAAGAAAGAGAGAGAGGAGATAGAAAAAGAGAGAAGGGGAGGGAGGGACAGAGAGAGAAAGAGGGGAGAAAGAGAGGGGGTCTGGTAGCCAGCCGGTCGGAGAAAGAATTTCTTAGAGGGGATGCTCGAGGAGCTCGAGGAATTGGTGGAAAGAGGAAGGTTCTCAAAGCTTCTCTTTCTAGACAAGCTTAGAGAGAGGAGTTTCTTTTGCAAACAAATTTTTTTTTTTCAAAAAGGGTTGTGTTTCAAATGTGGTAAATCCAATTGCTTCAAAAGGTACTGTAGGAATGGGTTGCTTTGTTTCAGATATAGAGGTTATGGGCACTCATCAAGGGTCTATTCGACCTCTCCCCCTTATCTTGGTTCAAATGTTAACTTTTCTTGGAGACCTACTAAGGGCTCTGTCTTTCTACCTCTTGATCTAGAAGCTAGAGCATGTTTACTTGATGCTCTAAGTTCTGAAGTGGTACAAATCTTCACTTTAAATGATCGTCCAATCTCACCTGTCCAGCTCGTAAAAGATCTGAAAGCTATTAACCAAATAGGGATTGGAACCCTTGTCCTCATGAAAAGATTGGTTTTTAATTTCATTCCAGAGTAGGAAGGAGGTCGTTAAAGCTTCTCTGCATGGTGTCTACTATACTCCTCACTTTTCCTTCTCTATCTCATCTTGGACTGTGCACCAAAATAGCAAAAGAGTTCGTCTTTCTTTCAAGATACTTCTTCGCATCTTAGGCCTCATTGGGTGTTGTAGAAATGTTGAATCAATCACAAGGATCATCTCAAGCTTTGGTAGTATAGATAAGCTGGATCCTTTTGACCTTGAGGAGGCTTCTAGAACTCATTATTGATTTCTATCTTCATCGAAAATCCTCATCATATTCCTAAAATCGTGAATGTTATTTGTGAGGATTTTAGTTATCTTATCTTCATTGGTATTTTAAAAGTAGGCTCTTCTTCTCCACCTCCTTCTGATATCTCTCTTTTTCAAGAACATGAGGACTCCTTTGCCTTTGGCAAGTATTTCCATGGCACCTTCAAGAATAGAACCTCGCAAACTATGGCTAAGGAAGATGGCGAGGTGAGAAGTCCCTGATCTATCCCAGTGGTTGTTGCTTCTGACCCTTGTCTGGGGCTTTAGAGAGAAAATCCTATACAAAGCTTTTTTCTTTGGAATTATCCATGGTTTCTGAGTGATCGACTCAATTGGGGATTGAACTCGGTCAGACCTCATCGAACTAGGGCAGACTTGGGCATGGAGATCCTGACATCCAGTTTGATGTCACTTCAAATCTTCGATCTTTTTTTCCTTTGCAAGCTTGTATTCATCAGATTTGGCATGTGATGGGAGAATGTCACCAAACAAAAAGGACAATCCCAACCTCAATATCAGGGATTTGATCTTTCTGGCTTCGAAGAAGGTACCTACTACTCCGCTAGCTACATTTAATGCTAGGCCATGTCGGGTGATGATAGGCAATGGGATGCTATCTTAGCTTTGGATCGGGGTTCACAAAATCAGGTACCACCCTTTGATACTTTTCTAGTCTCATTTGATTTTTTGAATGTTGGGCAAGGCACAATTACGATATGAGAGCCATTCAAGATGGAGCCCAAGCATCATGATGTGGAAGCTTTGAATGGGTTAAATACCTAGGACATTAGGGTGTTGGTCCATGACATCAACCAGGCCCAAAACTCTCAGCCTATGGGTCTTGGATTGACTTGGACCCTAGCCCCCTTGATGTTGAGTCATAGCCCCACTATTGAGGTAGCTTCGGCTAACTTGGCACTAGTCAATCGGGTGCCAATGTCATTGACCCTGGTTGATAATTCTGCTTTACCTCTTAATTCTATTTGTGTGCCCCCTACTGACAATGAGGACATTCTTTTTGAATTTGAAATTGATATTTATTCTAAAAGATGTCTTTGGCCTAAGGCTCATCTTGTAGTCTAGGAGGCTACTGCCCGTCTCCTCTCTATCTGGAAGCAAAAGGCCTTACTCGCTAGAGAGTCAAGTATGCCTAGAGATACTAGAAGTAGCTATTCGGGATTTATTAATGATCCACTATCTCTCTACAATGTGGCGCCTAAAACTCTTTTTAACTGGGCAAGGGCTTGTGGTATTGTTGTTCTTGATAATGATGCAGATAAATTTCTCCAGCAAATTCTCTCTATGGAGAGAGATAGAGCTAGGCAAAACCATCTAACCATCTGGTGAAGCCTTCTCTTATTGATGAAGTTTTATCTTGTCATCTTTGCTTGCTTCTATTCCAAGTTTTATTGCTGGATTTCTTTTCGTGAACTATGTCAATTCTAATTCAGAATGTCAAAGGTCTAAATGAACCCCTTAAGAGGAGAATCATTTAGGATACCATTCTCTTCAAAGTGCTATGTTGTAGAACTTCAAAAATCAAAAATTGAGTCTCCCTCACCTTCTTTCTTTAGATCTCTCTCAAGAGGACAGATTGACTCCTAAATCTCTTTAGATGCTAGAGGCACTGTGCGAGGCATTCTACTTGATTGGAACTCAAATAGACTTTTTCTCCTTGAGAAAGAAAGTTGTAGATTCTCTATCTCGGCCCAATGGTATGATCACCTTCTTACCACCGATTGGAATTTCACTATAGTCTATGGCCCTGCTATTTGGACTCTAAGGTTGCTTTGTGGGTTAAGCATAAAGAGATTTGCTGTTCCTTCTCTGGCCCTTGGGTGGTGCTAGGTGACTTCAATGCCACTTATAAATTATTTGAGAGGAATGGCAATCCTCAACTAAAAAAAAATTACTCTTGCTTTCTCACAACTAATCAGATCTCTTCAGTTGATTGGCCTTCCTCTAAAGGATCAGACTTTTATATGGAGTAATCACACGAACCTGCCCATTTTGGCAAAACTTGATCAATTCCTTTTCTCTACTGAACGTGATACTTTGTATCCAAAATCTATTCAAATTGCTCTACCAAATCTATACTCCGGTCATATTCCCATCTTGCTATTTTATCTTGATTTATCGACACTAAAGAAAGTATCTCATTTCTAGCATAGTTGGCTCTCTCATGAGTCTATCCTTGAGGTGGTTTCAAAAGCTTGGAATTCAACTCATCAACCAAGGATGCAGCTGCCTCTCTAGTTCTAAAACTCAAAAATACTAGAAAAATGCTTAAGCTTTGGAGTGCTAAGTTTAGATGTACCATTTCAAAGGAACAAATCTGATCTATTATGAAGATACAGTACTTGGATCACTAGAAGAATGTACTTCTCTCTCTTTAAGTGATTTGCAGCAATGATCATCTTGTAAATTGAAATTACTGTAAATTTATAAGGATGAGGAGGTATATTGGAAATAGAGGGCAAAAATCAAATGGCTGAAAGAGGGTGACAATAACACCCTTTTCTTTCATAAGATTGCAAATTATCACAAAAAGAACAAATAGATCTCACATATCTCTTGAAATTGTTAAACCTTCCATGATCATGATAAAATCTTGAAGGCCTTCTCTTCTTACTTCAAAGATCTATTTGACAAACCCTCTGTAACTTGTCTAGATGTTAATTGGGAGGATCTTTATCCTTCTTCCTCTTAGAACTTTCAAGTCCTTGATAGTCTTTTTACTCATGATAAAATCAAATATGCAGCCTTCAATTTTAGTGCTGATAAAAGTCCTCAGCCAGATGGTTTCTCTTTTGGCTTCTTTTAGTACTTTTGGAATGTTATTTGCAATGACTTATTTGCTTTATTCCATTAGCTCTATAATTCGAACCTCGATTTGTTCTGGATTAATTATGCTTTTTTGGTCCCCATTCCCAAAATAGAAGCTGCATCCTCTCCAAATGATTTTCATCCAATTAGTCTCATTCATAGTGGCATCAAAATAATTTCTAAGATATTGGCCAATAGACTAAAACCTCACCTAAATGATCTATTGACTCGGCATAGACTACCTACATAAAAGGCACATCCATTTTAGATAATATCTTTTGCACCAATGAGGTCATTCATCTCTCCAAAAAATATGTTGATCCTGGATTAATTTGCAAATTGGATTTCTCTAAGGTTGCATTTGGTGCATTGCCCATCAATCTTGAAAGATAATCTGGATTGCTTTTAAGATAGATTGTCACCATTAAATTGCTAGTAATGTTAATTATTGTGTTTGATATATGTAGGTAATATTGCAGTAAAATTACTGAAAATCTTAATTGATATTTTGGTATGACAATCAGATTATCGGTAATATGAAATCAAAATTTTAAAATACCACCTTAACCTTATAATAATAATAATATATTATATTATAAATATAATAAAATATATTAATTATTATATATAATGATATTTATATAATTATTATCATATAATATAATATATTATATTATTTTAATAATATAATAATATAATATATTATACTATATTATTATATATAATAATATATTGTTATATATAATAATGTTATATTATATACTATATTATCTTAATATATGATATTAATTTAATATAATATATATTATTATAATATATTATAATAATAATATAATAATATATAGTAATATAATATTAATGATATTTATATAATTAATATAATATATGTTAATATAGTATATTATAATATAATAATATAAAAATATAATTAATATATTATTATATAGAATAATATTTATATAATATATATTACAATATATTAATATAATATATAATATCATATAATAATATAATAATAAATTATTATAACATGGTATAATATACTATATTATTATATATAATAATATTATATTGTATACTATATTATATTAGTATAAGATTTTAATATAATATAATATATATTATTATAATATATAATAATATAATAATATATAGTAATAATATAATATAATATATATTATCATATACTATATTATTGTAATATAATATAGTTACCATAAAAATATAATAATGATATAATAATAGTATATTATATTATAATATATTATATTATATTATTATATATAATAAAGAGAGGGTGAGAGCCACCAAGGGAGGGGGTGAAGGGATGGATTTTGTGTGATTTTTTTTAGGGATAATTTTATCCAAAAATTTTTTTGTAACATTGCCAAACAAATGGTAATCTGGATAGCCACTTCTTTCTAAAGTAATCATAATTTAGATTGCCACCCAAAAAGCAGACCTGCTGGGTCCATTTTAAATTGCCAGCAATCTGGATAGATTGTCAGCTACCAAATGCAACCTAAAGCTTGTGACAAAATTGGCCTCGGATACTTGCTTAAAATGTTGCATTCTAGAGGATTTCCACGTTGATGGTGTGGTTGGGTGGAAACCCTACTCACTTCTTTCAAAGTGGCTGTTCAAGTCAACAGTGATCATGGGGCTTGGATCCATTATAAAAGAGGTATTATTCAGAGTGAACCACTATCACCTTGCTGATTCATTCTGGCTGCTGATTCTTTATGTAAGCTTCTAAACAAAGCTGCAGCTTCCCATATTTTTGAAGGCCTAGGAAATCCTTATATTCTTGGAGGATCCAAGATCCTCCATACATAGATGATACCTTGATTTTTGCCAAGGCAAAGAGAGAGAACATTTCTGTTCTTAAGCTGATTTTATATTGTTTTGAATTCATTACTGATCTTGCAATTAATTTCCAGAAGAGTTCAGTTGTTGTGCCTACTCTAGTTCTTGGTCTAGATATGAACCATGCCTCATGGTTGAATTGCAGCGATTCCTCTCCTCCTCTTCACTATCTTGGTTTACCTCTCAAAGGAGGTAAGCTCTCAAATTCAGATTGGCTGCCTTTGATCCAAAAGTTCGACTCTAAACTCAGTGGTTGGAAAAGTTAATTTCTTTCATTTGGTGGGAAGCTTACTCCCACAAATGCTGCTCTTTCTTCTCTTGCAGTGTACTTTATGTCACTATACAACATGCTAACGGCATGTTGTCCAAAGATTGGATAGAATTAGAAGAGCCTCCTTGTGGAAAGGCTCGGATTTTGCTAAACCGCATCTCTTGCAAAATTTCTGAGTCCAAGATTTATCTTCTTAAAAAGGAAGGTGGGCTTGGGATCAAGGATCTGCACTCCTTTAAACATTGCTCTTGGCAAAATGGGGCTGGCATTTCCTTGAGGAGGACTCAAATTGGTATAGGAAAACTGTATTGGTGCTTATCTCAAAAAAGTTGAGCTAACTGCTAATTCAAAGCCGAAAAGAATCTGCTCTAGACTTTGGTGGGATGCGATTAATTCCATGCTGCCAGTTTGGAACAGAGTCAGGTATAAGGTGAGAGATGACAAGAATGAATCATTTTGGTATGACAGCTGGATTGGCTTTGTTCCACTCAAATTCCTGTTTCCTAATCTTTTTAGTTATTACTGTGGTAAAAAAGGAACTGTGGCCTCCTTCAACTCCAGATGGAGATGTTGGTGCATTCCAACTTCTTCAGAGTCTTTGGATGTTTTGCAGGAAAAATCAAATCTTCTGTCAATACTTGCCGAAGTCAATCTGAATTCAAACCAGGATAAAATCATCTGGCAGTTGGAACCCCCGAGTAACTTCACTACATCTTCTCTCTACTATTTTCTTCCCGCTAGAGGTGTGAAGTGGCCTGTAGCTAAGCTCTTGTAGAAGAGTAGGATTCCATCTAAAATTAAATGTCTCATGTGATTGGCCCTTCTAAACAAACTCAACACAAGGGAGCTCCTACAAAAGAAATTAAGCAGAAATGTTGGGGGCTGCGTGCTCTGTGAAGGTGCCATAGAATCTACTGATCATATATTTTTTAACCGTCCCTTTACTTCTTGGATTTGTGACAGGCTAAATGCGCAATTTGTGCCATCTAATTTGCTCCAACTCTATTCCTCCTGGTCAAAACAGAATTTCAAATTGGTACTTTGTCAACCTATTCTTGTGCTAATAGCTGCTTTGGTTTGGAGTTGCTGGGAGGAAAGGGACTCGAGGATGTTCCTTAACAAGAGCTCAACTGCGGCTTTTATCTTCAGGAAGATTTTAAATTTATTCAATCCTGTTGCAAGCAATTTTCTGTTGCACTAATATTATGTTGGCAAAAAAAAAAAAAAGTCTGGTTCCGCCCCAGTGCGGTAGCAAAATGTCATGTCCTCTACTAGTCAATCCAGGGGTACGAAGAATTTTAGTAATGATATTTGAGGAAGCACAGGTGGAAGATTTCAATGATCTGCGAGTACTTTATGTTGTGGACAGGCCACGGAGGACCTCCTTTAAAAATCTCACATCGAACAAACTCTGAAGTGCCATATGCTTAAGAGGGATACGAGCACGTTCTTTCCTCACGAGGCGTCTTTTCCCCCACAGGAGGTGAAAGGATAAAATCGTGAGGCCGTCTGCATGATGCTGGGCCGGAGGGCATATCCTCCGGTGGGATCCGATCAGAGACCCCAGAGACAACCCTCAGTGGGGACCACGGGGCACGCTCCCCGTCTGGACCTAGCCAAAGCGGGCAATACTTCGTGGGACGGAGTGGCGGTTGGCTTTGACGACCTCTTGACACGTGGACGCATCAGTGGCGCGCTAGATAGGAGCCACATGCCTCCTGTACCACAGATGACCCTTCCAGAGTGGGGGGCATGTTGTGGGCAGGCCGCGGGGAGACCTCCCTTAAAAGTCCAACATCGAACAAACTCTGAAGTGCCATGTGCTTAAGAGGGATACGAACGCGTTCTTCACTCACGAAGCGCCTTTTCTCCCCATGAGGGGCGAAAAGATAAAACCGTGAGGCCGTCTGCGTGACACTGGGCCGGGGGGCATATCCCCCGATGGAGCCCGATCAGGAGCCCCAGGGACAACCCCCGGTGGGGATCACGGGGCACGCTCCCCGTCTGGATCTAGCTAGAGCGGACAATACTTCGTGGGATGGAGTGACGGTTGGCTCCGACGATCTCTTGATACGTGGACGCATCACTTTAGTAGTACTATTTGCCTATGGTCCAAACGAACTTGCCAGCAATCTATCTCTGCACTCAATCACCAGAGTATTGATACTTGCTTAGGTTTTATTCAATAATGACATTTGATTTATCACATAATCTACTCACACTTGGTTGAGAGACCTCAAGAAGACAGCCAGGTGCTTTCAATCTCACACTATGCCCACAAATATTATCGTTCCAAGGAACTGGCTTGAGCTTGAAAAAAGATTGTGCAAGAGTAATGTCTACAATGAAGAGAGCAAGTTAGTTAAACTCCAAAATTCTTGGTCAACTCGGTCCTTCAATCCTAGCCAAATGAGGACTTTTGGCGGTTATGGCAATAAAGGTTAGTCTACGGTTTGGAATTTTCACTCGGAGCTTTCTTAGGCAGAGGAGGAGTTCCTGCTTGAAATTATAACGAATGGTAGTTTGTAGATTGCAATGAATACAGTTATGAAGGGAAATGAAATTGATCATTTACTAGTCCACCGCAGATGGATAAAGAAATGAAACAGTGACTAAATTGCAAGTTGACGACGATAAAAGGTGCAGTTTTGTCAACACACCATACTCTGATGTTTTATGAACTCAGGTTGGGATTGGGCTCAAACATTTCAATCTGGCTTCAATTTGGACTTAACACTTCGCTAGGACTGAGATCCAACTTGAACTCGACCTAACCTATCCGAATCCAATCCAACCCAACCCAACCTAATAAATATATAAAACATTATATCATGTCTCCATTGAAATACTTATCTGCTTCATTCAACTATAAAGTTGCGTGAATGCACCCAAATAAGATCCCAATAACTTCAATACTAACCCAGGGTGTGTCAGGCACCGAGAGTCCCAACCCTAACCCTGGAAAGGGATTTGTATCAAGTGACCACTCCAAAGGAGACATTACTGCCACCTACATAATCCAGTAGGGGCTTCACTAAGACCTGCAAACTTGGTCCGATCACTGAGACGAACACATGACGAATGAAGCCCACAAAAATGAGTGCATGCGATCGGTGTGGTGCACCGCCAACTACATGCTGCATGCGGCGTAGGATACAAATTCTCCTGACTCGGACCCTAAACCAATCTGGACGCCGAAGGACTGGGTATGGGTCCAAAGCAAACACCACAGAATATTTCAATTTCAGTCATCAGATCTTGTAAAAATGAAATTTTTATATCCTTCAAGGGAGAAACGGATTTGGGAATAACTTTTATGAACTCAATGTGTACAAAAACCCTGTTTGGACCTTGTTGGTTTACTTGGTATATATTGTATTGAACCTAATTTTGATCGTCACTGATGAATTGTTTTGAAGGTATGAACAACATCAAATACACTACTTCAACAAAGAACAATGGATAGTTACAAGAAAGCTTATCTAGTCTGGTGAATTTATCAATAGCCCTGCAGGTGCACTCTTTTTCCAAAAAAAGAGGTTTTGGGTTCAAAATTTGAGAGGTGTTATTCCCTATCACCTGGACCTGGATAATTCGACCAAGTGGGTATTCCCTTATACAGAATAAACAAACAAAACAATGAACAAATGAAACAAAATACTCATCATCTGGTAGCTTAAGCTGCTTTTCCAATACAAGGATGATTCACAACTATTCTCTATCTTCTATGATCCACCAACAATCCAAGAAAAATCTTTGCATCACGTTTCACTTGTACGATGTGGAGAATCAGGAACATCATGAATTTTCCAAATTAACCGTCCACTTGGGAGCCTTCATTGTCACAAGTGATTTTGTTTTAGCTGCAACTTTAATCACCCCTTGCAGAACTTACATTAGCCAAATTATGGCACTTTATACGTTACCAAGCCTGTAATAATGCTATCATTATAATAAGGAAGCCATTGTAGTCTGACTCATGCTCCACCAATGCATGCTTTTCAGCCCCATCACCTGCAATCCTAATCCATCAGCAGCAGTAGTTTTTTTTTTTTTTTTGTTTTTTGAGTAAACATCAGCATCAGTAGTGACCTCTTAATTTGGTCAGGCCCACCACCCTAGAGAACCTCTGTTATCTTCTGTTGCTTTCTCACAAAGTACTGAAGCTGGTGGACTTATCGCTTTCAAACTCTTTCCTTTTTGTTCCCTTTTCATTTTTCTCTGGACCGTTGCAAGATTAAAATTTCCCAGGCTGGTTCCAGGCAAAGACACCACTGTGAAGTTCAAGTTATTGGAGCACCTTGATACCAACTTCTAAGATTAGGGAAGCCTTTCTTACTTGCAGGCAAAAGCATGTCTCCAAACCCACCTACTCCAAATATCTCGGGCTTCAGCGAATACAACTTAAGTTGTAGGACTACCCTAACAGCTGCTCTAGCAATACAGATCTTCTCCAAATATATGATAAGAAATTAAGCATATCTAAATAATGTAGACTACACTAAAATACCGGGCGAGAAGGTCTACAGAGGTTTTAAAGATCATTTTTTATGATCAGATTTTCATATAATGTCTTAAAATACAAGTTAAAAGAAACAACTGGCATCCAAAGTCTAATCTGGATGTTGAAGGCTCCTACTCTTTGATTCTCTTATTCTCTCTTTAACACAGAGTGGCTGTATTTTTTATATTTAATTTATTTGGTGTCTGGGTCTGAAGTAAGTGGATTCCCATGAACATAGCTAGCCAACAGAACATGAATAACTCCACAAAATGCACTTTAGGGTCAGTGTTTCATGAAGAATAATATCTAAAATTTATCAGGATGATCTCTAGATCAGCAGTTCTTTAATATTACATTTTTACCCTAAAAATGGGAAACTCAGGAACCACAAGATAGCATCTGAATAAAATCAAGCTTCTATTAGGAATTTCTAGGGAACAAGAGAACATATTGGAACCTCGAGTAAGATGCTGGTAGAAATCTAGCACATAACATAATATACTTCTAGATTACATGGTAACAAGTTAAGGCCTTGGTTATTAGGCAAAAGGCAAAAGGTAAATGACATTAATACAAAAAGCAACAATTCACATCCTGCAGGTACCAGCACATCCTGCTAATGCTGCACCATTCTGATGAGAGAAAGCTAGGTGGGATGCCTTCGGAATGCCTCCGCATTGCATGCACCAAGTGCAATTGGACCGCATCAAATCCCATGATGGATAACATGCCACGCTAGCCCTTGTATTTCACCAATTCCCGATTGCACGCCCTCCACCGTGCATATGCTCCAGGATTTGCCCTGGTTCACTTGCACCTAGTGCATGCAATAATTTCTTGGAACCTCCGGAACACTTGTTTGCTCATGAGCTACAACATCCCTTACATAGAGTAGGGCAATAGCCAGGTTGCCTTATACTAGCTAGGATAGCTTGAACCCACTCGAAAATAAAACAAGGAAAAAAAGAGCCCACCAAGACTCTCGTTTGATGACTCTTTTGATGACTCTTGTTTAGGCACAGGAGAGAGCAAAATTGAGAAAGAGAGGAAGGGGATCAACAGAGAGAAGAAAGGAGAGGAAGAATTTAAACCCCATGATCAACTCAAAAGCCCAACTTGGGACCTTAAAACGTATAAAAGATAAAAGTTAAAAAATTAAAAATTAAAAATTAAAAAAAACAAATGGCGTCCCAGTACTTTGCCAGGATGCCAACCTTCCCAATTACGATAAGGGAGTGTCTCAATACCACGCTGACCTAGGACCAAACTAAAATGGGTACCAATACCGGGACTTGAATCCTTGGCAAAGATCTTCATGCTTTAACCTTAGATAAGTTAAAAAGATGATGAAGATGAAGGAAAATAAGTGAAACTCCAAAACCACCAATCGTGAGCTGGTTGGTTTAAACTAACACTTCAAAAGCTTCCACAAAATGTAATAATCAAAACTAAATTCTACCTTTCACCACTCTTTATATATACATCTACTTTTTCAGAAATCTAAAATGGGAATTAAAGAATCAGCTATCTTAACATTAGATAACATAAACTACCTTGACACCTATTACAGGTTCCATGACAAGTAGGAGTCATTTCCAAACTCTGCCAAGCTATTTGAAGCCCACACCACTACTCAAATCTTGTATTTGACGAGAGTTTATGTTTGAAAACTCCTAGGCATGAGGCCAAAGTGAATTTCTCAAAACTAAGAGTGTAACAACATAGAACCTCATCCAAAAAAATCAGCTAGAAGATATTTTTTAGATTCCCTAGCCTTATATAAATACCCAAGATCTTCCCAGCAAATAATCGATGTGAGACTCAATACACACCCGTATGATTCCTTATATACTCTCCACATTTAAGCCCTAGCATCTTTGTCCTGCTAAGGGTTCAAATTCATGCAAATCCATTCATAAACACCACGATTGACCTGTGGTCAGTCCCACTGAACCCATACTGCAATATCTCTTTAGTCCACATGGACTATAAGCTAGATCAGCTCTGATACCATTTGTAACAATCTAAAATCTCATCCAAAAAGATTAGTTAGAAGGTGTTATTTAAATTTTTTGGTCCTGTATAAGTATCCAAGAGCTTCCCAATGAATATAATCAATGCGAGACTAAATACATATCTACAGAGATGCTTTCCCACTAGCCTTTTTTTGGATGAGATCTTAAGTTGTTACAAATAGTATCAGAGCCGACCCAGCCTATAACCCTAACCCATGTAGACTAAAGAGACACTGCAACATAGGTTTATTGGGATTGATCACAAGCCGATCATGGTATTTATGAATAGATTTGCATGAATTTGGATCCTTAGCTTGATAAAGATGTGAGGGCTTAAACTAGGAGAGTATGACAGAATCCGTGCAGGCATATATTCAGTCTCATATGGTTATTCGCTGGAAAGATCTTAGGTACTTACATAGTGCCAAAAAAAATACAAATAATATCTTTTGGCAAGTCTTTTTAGGTGAGGTTCTGGGTCTTTACAAGAGCTTTTGATAATTCAATTATGCTTTACTTAGATGGACTCTGATCTATGCAAGTCTTGATGCATAAGAAAAGCCCCTACACAGGCTGCCCAAAGGGAAATTGTTTGGCAAAGCATTCTTTCCAATGTTATAGAAGAATCATATACAGCCTTCCTAATTATTATTTGTTTCAGATTGCACACAGCTTTTATATTATGACTTTCACACACTGAATTGCACATATTAGTATAACATGGCCATTAATATGTTCAAGGCAACGCTATTTTACCAGATAAGTGTAATATTAGGAAAATATAGGACTCCTAGTTTGACAATATCCTATTCTTGTAAATTTTAAGTATAATTCAAGCACATTGAGTTTATGTTTGTGCTTTAGATATCAGCTAATTTTACATATTAACATGCTTCTACTAAATTTTTCACATAATTTGTGTCAGTGCTATTTCTCAATCATCACTTCCTGCTTTCATTTCCCTGTTGCTTCATGCTCTCCTCTCCCCTCATTGCAACTGTAGACGCAATTGATAAGATCCACATGCTAAGTCTGTACTGGAATGAAGATGAAGCTTTTTTGGGCTGGCCACCCATAATTTTTTAACCATTGCCTGACAGTAGAATGCATGCCGCACCACCCCACCCCACCCCAACCCCAAAAAAAACCCTCCAGGTCTGTATTACCTCTAAAGATTAGAAGAGGTTTTTAGAATCAATACCATGTTTGGATTACAGGGTAGAACACCTAGACATGTTTATACCCTATATGCAGATAGTTTCTGTATCACACTCAATGCCATGACACAGGTCCACTTGAATAATTATACATTTTGCACATGGTTCATCGTTTTATATATATGACAGCACTTGATATAAATTTGTGACATAATTCATGAATGTTACACATCTAGATTTGTAGATTCATTTTTCTTCTTGATTTTATTTTCAGTAATCAATCAGTTTAATAGTTCATGTACCTGAATTGAAACATGAGTTTTGGGGAATGATGATTCACATATTCCATCATCAAGGTAATGCAGATTATAGCCACCACCACAAAATAATTTGCTGTAATTATACACTCTTCTCCACTCCACAGTTAATTATATCCTATAGTTTATCAAAAGAAGTGTTTTTCGGCCTTTGTTACCTGTACCTTTTAACAGAAGTTGTTTGGGTGTTTATGACATGACTTCCAATACTAAGAATGAGAAAGTGTCATAACATTAACAATTTGTAACCAAGTTTACAATATCCGTGAATAAAGGAGAGAAAGGTAGTTCTACAAATTTTAGCTCAGTCAAAGATTAAGAGCAGGCTACTAGACTGTTTATCTAGAAAATACCTTGCATAAGTTCCTTTTGGATCCTTGACACCCTTTTCACTCTGTTAACTCTTATATTATATATTATTTACATGTATTCAATTCATACCAATTTTAATTTGGCATTGGTAGTGAAATACTGAATAATGTTCTGAAAAAGTGCTCGTTCAGTCAATAAAATGGAAGCTTACATTTACTCACTTGATGAGTCCTGCCAAAACTGATATCTGGGCCAACTTCAGGAGGTTTTAGAATATCATGATCATAATTGACAGACATGAGACATAATCCATGAGGTGGAGCTGATAATGCAAACTTTGCAAGCTCTCTACGATCCTGAGCAGCTAGGATCTTTGGAACAACATTGGGAGGCAATGCTTCCCTTCCAATTTGAAGTAGCAAAGCTACCTGCAGAAAGATAATTATGAGGAGATTTCTGAATGGCTACCTAGGGAAATAGAAAGGCCACAAGGAAGAATCTCAAATATCTTAGAATAAGCACTGAAAAAAAGACATTACATTAGGCTATAGTAACAAATAAGAAAGAAAAATATGATGTTTTACATCACAAGGACAACATATATGCTTAAAGATGACGAGGGATACCTAATGTACGTATGCTTAAAGATGAGGAGAGAGATTCTACACTAAAGTGAGATGATAAGAGCAAGCCCATTGCCTTTCGTTCCTCAAAGTTCGTATGTTTAATATGTTACTTTCAAGTTGGAAATGGAGAATGGTTGCCATGTAAGCATAAAGCATGTCAATGACAAACCAAATAATAAGAGATAGAATTGCTGTCAAACACCCCCCACCCTTGCCCCCACAAAAAAGCCCCATTTTTCTGATTGTTAAGAGCATAACTTTCATAAGGTTGACCATGTAAAGTAATAAGAATATGCATTATGTGTGTGACCATAGTCATTTTTGTTCCCTTATTTTCACAAGAACTGGTTTCTATCAGAGATAAAATCATGAACAATGAACCGTGAATCTTCAATTTATTGTTTGGAAGTGTCAAAAAATATTACAGTTATGTTGAATATAAATGTCACCCTTCCTACTCCATGCAGTCAACCATTCTCCAGAAGAGATAAGCATGCATTAACAAAATATCATTTCAAAGCAAAATGTTATAACTACATTATGATACAAGACAAATGGTTCCAGCTGCAGTGCTAGAGGTGTATGCCTGTTCAGCATTGCATGGGCATTTCCTCTTTTACAGCTCAATGAAAAGGTGACTTGCTTCCTAAACTACAAAAGGAAAAGCCATCTTTTGTTCTAATTGCTAAATATGGTTTTAAGTTTTGGTTGAAACTGATCAGTTTTGGCCAAGCCTGAACTAAAACTGATTCCTAGTTTTGGATTTCAGTTACTTTCAGGCCAAAACTCAGTTTTGGCTTGTGTAGGGCAAAACTGACCAGTTTTCATCAAATTTATGTCGAAACCACAAAAACTAAACTAAAACTAACTAAAAGCGCTTCTTTTAAGAATTATTTTGATGTTTACGATGCTAATGAGGTCATTTTTTAATTTATTTAAGTACATAGGCTATATAGGATTACTTTTAATGATTTTTTTCTTTTTCCTAAGCTAAAAGACAAGATAGATAATAAATATAAAGCTGACAGACCGAGATGTCTGATAAAGGCCGTTGTTGTAGCATATTGCAAAGACTAATTTCGACAACCAAGTACAAGATATTTCAAAGACATAACATCTTTTCTATATAATATAAATAACATTCTTTAACTACATAGAGATAATCAAATAGCCATGTAACTTCAAACGTATAAGAATTTAATGTATTTATAAGTTCTTGTGGGAAACTAAGAAAGATTTGAATGCACATGGTACTAAGAGGCTTTCAAATTGATAAATAAAATGAACTCATCAGATGTTTGAAGTTCAAGAAGAAAATTATATATATCTATACAATATGTTCACAGCAAAAAAATGGCAATATAATTTCACTCATATTCAATAGTAACTTCAACCTAGAGATTGTCAAGACTACACAAATAAAAAAATCTACACAACAAGAAATACTATAAATGTTATCTAATAACTTTTAGTTTTTTTTTTCTTTTTTTAAATATTAGAATATTTTCTTGATTTTTTGGGACAACTCAAAAACTTGGAAATTGAAATGAAACTTCCAAAACCATGGAAACTACCACAACAGAAACCCCTCAAGCCTGACAGAGACTGAAACCAAAACTAAGTTTTCAGACCTTGGTTCTAAAGCATTTCTACATGCATTCCAACTACCATATTTATATATTCGAGGTGAGTGCCGGTTAAAATAACATGGAGCACCCATATGTGGTTGCCTATGTTCTCTTGAACAATAGAGCTACCATCACCAGCTCTCAAAGTTCTCTTTCTTTTTTTATTTAATCAGGACCTTTTAGAGATTTACTAACTAAAAATAGTACATCAAGTGGTTCTTGAACCTTTTTTGTCTCAACCACATGCAATGCAGAAGACAAAACCCGAAGTAAGTCACCAGCGAACTGTATTTTTAAAATTGATTGTTGGACAGACCAACTTATCTCTGATAGCTCAAGGAAAGTAACTGCTGTTTCTATTACCCAGACACTTGTATTAAATGCCTAGAATCCATGTCAGACACGTACACAAGTCAGATATGAGTCTGACACTTGGATACTTGTCAAATTTTTGGTTTCAGCTTTTTTGTTCAATATAAAGTATTACCTTTATTAATTTTTTCAACAAAACTGTAATTGATAGCAAGCTGGACTCTTCCAAACAATGAGTTTGACGTGCCACGATCATGTTAAAAGTAGGTTTTCTCCTTTCTATAGATTGGTCAAGAATGTAGGTACTGAAAAACCTTAGCAGAATATCTTTTTTCTAATTTTCTAAACCTTATTGGAAAATTTGAATAAGAAACATGTATATCAAAATATCATATATTTTCTCTTATAGAATGTTCACATATATTTCTATTCAAAACTATTTCTTTCTATAATCCATGTATCCACATTTTTCCTTTTGTTTACTTGGATGCTAGGACATGTGTCAAAATCCTATTCTTGCATTTGTGTCAATGCAACACTACATACCTAAAAGTCAAAAATCTCCTTCAAAACCTAATTATTACTTAGAGAGCATCAAAGTGACATTGTTTCTGCAATCACCCAACTAAAAAAAAAATCAAATAAAAGCTTGCAACGGATCATCCTTTGACAAACAAATTCAAAAGAACGGAACATGAAACCATCAAGGACATGCATCTCACACTGCCTTAGGTTGAAAATGTTCCTCACCTCCTCAAAATCCTTTTCCTTTATGCCCTTGAAAAAATCTTGGGTGTAAGCATCTAGGTGTAGACTATCAAGTGTAGGTCTAACCAGATTTTGTATCAATAGAAGGTTCATGTCTAAACCAACAAAGCTCCAACCCCTTTCTTACTTACCATCTCCCTATTGTATCTATTTGATCCTTGAGATACTAATGGTATTTCTGTTACCCCTTCCGTGAATCTCTCTATTTATTTCAAATGAAGCTCCAGCCACTAAAAGACCACTTGGAATTCCTTTTCAAATATCCGTCTTCTGTTACCTTCAATTTTCAGAAGAATGCCCATTTTTTCCCTTCTTTGTGCATCCCTTACATCACCAAAAGATTTGCAATTTCCCTTTCTGTTGATACATTGAATACATTGTACCTTCATTTTACAACCAAAAGCAGGTATTGCGAGAACCTTAGAACTTCAATGAGGTAGTAGTATTAAATTTGCATGAAAGCAAGAAAGATATCAAGCACATAAGAACAAAGTTCTCAAAAAAGTTCTACCAAGTACATCTTCCATCTTTTCTGAAACTGAAAAAGGACAGCTGACAAACTAAGATGTTCCAAAAAAATTTGTAAGTGAATGGACTTACCATGTTTCTCACTTGTCTGTATAAGAAACCAGTGCCTTCAACCTCAAGTTGCAAAACAGCACCCTGAACAGCCACCAAATCATGTTCATGTTAAAACAAAATTTATTTTAAAACAACACATAAACAATGATGGGCAACATGGCTGCAGATACAAACAATAAATGGTATCAATAAGTTTCTTCGACAGGCACATGAAATACCATTTCATTAATGTCAAAACGAAATATTTCTTTCACATGATCCGGAAGGCGGTCATTGTGTGATGCATTTGCAAAAGATGAAAAGTCATGCTTTCCAACAAAATATGCAGCAGCCTCCCTCATGGCGGCAGGATTGAGTTTATGAGCACTATGGTAGGCATAAAGAGACAGAAAAGGATCCATAATTGGATTATTATATATCTTGTAGTGATAAGTCTTGCTCTTTGTGGAGAAACGGGCATGAAATTCGGGAAGTGCAGGACTAATTTCCCTCACTCGGATTTCAGGGGGAAGAAGCCCGTTCATTGCAGCATGAAGACTTTGCAAACTATCATAGGTGAAAGGTGTGACAAAGTGTGCAACCTGAAATAAAACCGAAGTTACATATCTTTGGACTGATTGTTTTAAATGATATAACACAGACAGTAAAAAGTTTCAGCAGACTAAAGAACAGCAGTAGATTGATATTTGGCATGTGGTTTACTTTTCAACAAAGTTGGATTAAAAATAATGGAGTCTGATTAAATGGGCTAGAGATGCCTCACAATTCCTTCCACATTAATACAATCATCCTGCCTTATTATGCACTACAACAAACATCAATGAATGTTACACATTTTCATAAAATTTAGGCACCACTAATGTAATTGAGGTAATCAAACCTGACCCCAGGCATGAACACCAGTATCTGTCCTGCTTGCACCAACCAACCGAAGTTCCTTACGGTCTAGCTTTGTGATGCGTATTAATGCATTCTCAATAAGATACTGTATGGTTGGAGGAAACTGCTGATACTGCCAGCCTGAGAAGCAACTCCAAAGTTGAACCAGTCAATGACTGTTTCAAGAAAAAGTGTATCTTAAGCGCTGAAAAAGCAAAAAAGCAAGTAGGCATGGGTGATGGTTAAAGGCAAATGAGATTTAGCTCACTTCCAGAAGCAGATGTCATTCCCTAATTCTAACAAAGGTATGCCTTAAAGAAGCAAAAACCAAGAAAAGCATGAATACTGGTTCAAAGTGAGGTATGGATTCTAGGATTTAATCTCTGGAGTGACAGATAGTTCCATGATTGTAATACAACATATGCCTTAAGCACTGAACAGTTATAGAATTTAACCTCTGAAAAGTAATGGATTTTTTCCTAATTCAAAGAAAGATGCATCCTAAGAAATCAATGAGCAAAAAGCAAGTCAGCATGAGTCACCATTCAAAAGAAAGTTATAACACACAGGAGTTAAATCTTGGAAGGGACAGTTTTGATCCTTATTCCAGCAAATGATGCACCCTGAGCACAGAACAAGTACAAGGCAAGTAGGCATAAGTGATGGTTAAAAGGAAAACAGATTGTAGCTTATAGTGATCTTTGGATATGATGCATTGTTCCCAAACTTTAGGAACTAAATGCCTTGACCACGGACAAGAAACAGATAATGTATAAGTGACAATTCAAGAGAATGAGAAATATAGCAACATAAGATTGAATCTCTAGAAGCAAGGACTGTTCAATAATTCTAGAAAGTGAAGAGAGTCACTTAAGCAAGAAAATGTATACTACATGCCACATAAGCATAGGTTGAATCAAAAACCATAAGAAAATATTCAAAGTCATTGAAGACATATTTCCAAATACATAACAAACATGAAATAGATCTATCACAAAGAAGCACTCAATAGAGAACCATTTCATCCATGAAGCACTTTAATCATACAACTTATTTTTTGGTGATTCCATCAAGCATAGTGTACTCATACCTCTCAAGAAAGATCTTGGCAGCAAATTTGATAATTATGCCCAGCATTATTTATAAAACCCACTAGTCACCCAGGAAATATGCTAGACTGTACCCGATCTAATGGGCTATCCAAATTGCCTTCCAAAATATAACATCACAAAAAATAGCACATCCACAAAATAAATTATGGAAATCACTTGACTTCGAAACCAAATTCAGGAATAAGTTGCATCCACTCTTTCACTTACTGTCCAATTCAACAACTTCCTGAACAAAAGAAATAAATAGTGGTTGATGGGACATGCTCTATATGCATATCACTTGCACCTACAGGAAGGCCAAGCCCTGCCCTTTTATTTGTCAAATCCTTTAAAGATCATATTTTCCATCCTCCTTTCCTTTCCCTCCTTGTACAATGTCTTTTTTGTTCTATATCCATGTTACAACCAGTATCTCACCGCTTAATATTTGAAAAGGCCAAATTCCAAAAGAAAAAAGGAATCTCATAAAGAAAAGAAAAGAAATCTAAGGAAGAAAATGCGCCAAGCATACAAATTCTTTGCAAAGCTTCAACTTAAGAATTGCAAAAAGAAAGCATGGCATGTTATGTCATGACAGAGAAGACCAAGATTCAGAAAGCCCACTATCATCATCTACGGCGGAAGGACGAGTGGAAACAATTTCATGTCATGAAGTATGACATAACACTGGATTCCTAACAAAGATTTCAGTTTTAGGAGTAACAAATAGAAAGTATGCGATTCAATGTCATGACGTATAACAACAAGATGCAAAAAAGCCAAAGATTTTCAGTAAATGCTGAAGAACAAATTACGAACTCCATCATAACCAAACTAATCCCATAAAGAAAAGAAAAAAATCTAAGGAAGACAATGTGCCAAGCATACAAATTCTTTGCAAAGCTTCATTTTTAAGAGTTGCAAAAAGCAAGCATGGCATTTTATGTCATGACAAAGGAGACTAAGATTCAGAAAGCCCACAATCATCATCTAAGGCCGAAGGAAGAGTGGCAACAATTCAATGTCATGAAGTATCACATAAACACTGGATTCCTAACAAAAATTTCAGTTTTAGGAGTTTCAAATAGAAAGTGTGCCATTGTATGTCATGAAGTGTGACAACAAGATTCAAAAAAGCCAAAGATTTTCAGTAAATGCTGAAGAACCATAAATTACGACTCCATCATAACCAAAATTTTGGTCTTTCCAATGGAAAAAGATGCAAAATATTTTGCAGTTGCCAGCAAAATTTCTTTTTTAAGGAATGCATACGGAAAACGCGCCGTTCTATCCAAAATTTCGATAAACACAACAAGTTTCCAGTAAATTTGAGGGAAATTCGAAGGTGTGGGTTGGGAGACGGACCTGAGAACTTGGTGCCGTCGTAGGCTATAACCATCCGCCATTTATGAGAGCAGGGAAGGGTCAGCTTCGCTGGTTGGTGGTTCTGCACCTCTCCAGCACCCTTTAAACGCTGCTGAAAGGACACAGAGAAATTAAGCGTGCAATAAAAAAGGGAGGAAAAGAGACAAGAGAAAGAGAGGGGGATACCGAAGGATTTGAGAGGGAGAGAGCGCGAAGAGAAGAAGAAGAAGAGCCAATGGCCGCAAAGCCCATCTTCTCCCCACAGGGTTCCAGTAGGGAAAGAGAGCAAGGAGTTGGGTTGATGATGGCTACGCCTATTAGTATTAGCCCAGGGCAAGGAGTGGGGTGGTGAGGTTTCGGCTTTGTGGGCATGCGGTTGGGTCCGAGTTTTATTAAATCCACATCCAGACTGATTTGAAATTCCAGGTTTCAGTCTTTTTTTCATTCACAAATGATTGAAAGATCGAGTTGGGATCCAAATTCAGACAATGAAAATGATGATTATTATTCTATATTAATGCAGCAGTTAAGGTAACAACCATTATATCTTATTGTACCGTAAGAATAATGATTATTATTTAATTAAATAAATTTATTTTTTATTTATAATTAATAATATCATAAAAACTTTTATTATTTTACTCTCAAAACTGAGCAAATGATGCCCATTATTCAATTATAACAATGTAAAATAATAACCGCGCCGATCTTTATTTGGATATAAGAAAAAATTTTTATGCACGTGAGTAGTATAGAAAATTCAATATGGAGCACACTATCTTATCCAATTGATCTATATAGCCACCGCTTTCTAATACGTATCTAATATCTGCAGGCCAGCTTTTTTGTTTAAAAATTTTGTATGATGAAAATATTTCTGTTCTTTGAAAAAAATTATGTCATCTTGTAGCGTATTACAGCTCAAAATATCATAATATGGTCCAAAATATCATAATATGGAAGAAACATTTTTTTCCAACCACTTTTCAACATGCATTTAATGCTTACATATTGACTTTTTGTTTGAAAATTTTGAATGACGAAAATATCCTTATCTTTTAGAAAAAATTATGATATCCTGTGCATATTATGACATCCTGCGTTATATTATGATATCTTGTGGATAAAAATTATGACTTTCTGGATGCAGGATATCATAATATGGATATAAGATGTCATAATTTTATCAAAGAATAGGGGTAGTTTTGTCGTACAAAATTTTTAAATGAAAAAAATCGATCTGCAGGCATTAAATGCGTGTTGGCAAGTGGTGACTACGTGGACCAATCGGACAAGGTGGTGCACTCCACGTCGGATTTTCTATACCGCTCGTAGTGCACAAAGACTTTGCTTTGGGTATAATGATAAGGAGAAATTCTTTGTGCACCACGGACGGTGTAGAATCGCGTGCACCATCCATGATGATTGGCTCATGTGCGGAGTCGAAATTAAAAAAAAAATTCTGCATGCTATATCCTGACCCGTGTGTGAGTCAATCACTGCAGACGATGCAGAAGCTGCCCGTGGTGCACAAAGAATTTCTCTAATGATGAGTAGAGGTGCTACGACCATGAAAATCAGGCTGATGTTTATGCTCAGGCCTGGCCCAATCTTAAAAGATCAATATCAGCAGATCCATCCATCAAGGTTGACATTGATATATTCATTAACATATAATATAAAATTTTATTATTATAATATATAATAATTAATATATTAAATATATATTAAATATGTATACTTAACACGTGCTGGTTGGACCAGGCCATTTTTTATTTTTTTCAGGCCTGACCTGATTTTTAGATGAGGCCTTTTTTTTCCTTTTCTGCCCAAGGCCATCCCACGAGGCTATTTTCAGCATCCAAGCCCACCAAATTTTGGGCTAGGTTGAGCAAGCCGGACAAGCCGTCAGGCCCATCATCAGCTCTAATGAGAAGTATCAGTTGCTGGCAAAATGGATTGATTTCTTACTAGGGCCTTCTCTTGCTTACAATACCAAGTGCCACGAATGCCAGTTTGGATTTGCTCCAAGGACTATGCCATGCATAGATCATCCAAGTCAATTTTTCTTTATCAATCATAAAAAAATTCTAAACTATTTAGAGATTTTTAATTTCATCCTAAACTTCAATTTGATACAATCAGATAATCAAATTTTCAAAAAATTTCAATGCGGACCCTGGCCATGCATTCCATCTACTTACTGTTATGGAAAAGTCACGTGTGCTCACGTGATAGAGATACGTGGCAGAAGAGGCTGATGTGGATAAGATGTTCTCCTTTTTTTTTCTTGTTCATTTGGATTGTGAAATCTAATCATTCCTCCTATTCCTAACGACTTAAAACCCACAACGATATAAGAATGGTGGTTTGCCGATCGACGATAAGACAGTAACTGATTCTCCTTTTCCGCGATGAATGTACTTTCTTTACCTTACATTAGGGTTTCATGTATTAGCATTTGACTTAGTTTTGTTCATAATCTAGAAAAAATAACAAAGATTTGGCTTAAGATGAAATATTACTAGTGATTTTGAGTTGAAAGTGATCCAAAATTGTCCCCATGTGATCTTAAAGCTTTATTAAACCTTTGGGATTTGGCAGAATGCAGTCCCAAGTTGTCAAAGCTTTGTCTTTTAATGCTTACCATTGTCATCTATCTACTACTTTCTTGCTAATCCATATATTTTTTAAGGAAAAAAGGGTATGCCCTACTATAGTATAGTAAGATATCTGGCTAAGTACAACAAGATAGTATGCCCTATTGCAGCAAAATAGGATATCTTACTGCTGTATATCTTGCTTCATAGAAAATGTTAATAGACTCTCTATTAATAACTGGTTCATTTTAAAAATAGTCTTTGTGACTATTTCATCGATGTTGCTCATAATTTTTTCTCAATATTACTTATATGACTTATATATTTTTTTTAATATACTATAAAATGGATTGTGCAATCCTTACTGTGCATCATAGTGGGAAGTTTGTCAATAAGGCTAGACGCAATGAATATATTGGAGGAAATGTGGCTTATTATTACTTATGTTATAATAAGTTACAGGATATCGTAGAGAAGTTATGCATAGATAAAGTTGTAAAATTATTTTCTAGGATTTTTGTTTCAAATGACAATCAAGGAATGAGGTTTGTGTATAAGGATAGTCAAAGTCAAGGAATGATAAAGCTTGCATTAGATATAAGAGAGTATCTTTATATTTAGGTTGGCCACAAAGAACTAGTCAATAAACTAGTCATGGAGAGACCTAGGAGTAAAAGTATTGCTAAAGAGATTTTAGAGAACCAAAGCCTGGAACCGATGAGAAGCAAAGGAATTGGTGAGCAAGTAGAGAGGGGCAAAGTCAGTAAAGTAAGAACTGAGCAAAGTCAGCAAGTGGTGATAAATAAGAGAAAAAAAATAATGCTTGACAGACCCAAGGACAAAAGTATTACTGAAGAGTCTTCAGATGATGAAGAGTATACCCCATTCATTGATAGCAAAAAGAAAAAGAGTGATGACAGCTACTATATAGATGTTGAGCTATTAACTGATCATGAGAAGTTGATAGCTATGAGGGACAAAATAAAGGAAGCAAGGAATAAAAATAAGAAAAAAAATGATGAGGTGCCGAGGAAGGACCCACCGTATGTGGGTGAGATTACAGAATCAAGCATTATAGCTCCATTGGATGAAGTTGAAGAGCATGCCGGATATGATAGTGATTATTATGATTCATCTGAATTTGATACATCTAAATGAAGTCCAAAGCATGAGATTGGTGAGCTTATGAAGAAAAAGAAGTGGGTTTATGTTAATCCTAAAATTGGCATGCAAGCTGTCAAATTTTATAAGGGTATGAATTCAATATCATAGAATATTTTAAAGATGCTATGATTAAATATAGTATAGCACAGAGATATGATGCGAGATTTGTGAAGAATGAGGCTAATAGAGCAGAGATAAAATATACATTTAATGATTGTCCATTAGAATATGGTGTTTATATGAGAAGGGTATTGATAAATTTCAAATTAAGACTACTGTTGATAACCACTAATTTATAAGAAGTCATAAGAATAGTCAAATGACAGCTAGGTGAATTGCAAGGATATTTGAAAAAAAACTTGGGCTATATCCTACTTACAAGTCTAAAGAGATGAAGCATGACATTAGGACAACATTTGAAGTTGATATAAGTGACTAAATATTAGAGGACAAAACAAATGGCTTCTAGACTATTAGAGGGTCTCATAGCAAACATTAGGGCAGACTATATGACTACTGTAAAAAGATCAGAAGAAATAAAAAGGAAACAAAAAAGTAATCATTAAGGTTGAGAGGTCTACTGATAGTTTATAGTTTTAGAGATTGTATGTTGGTTTTGAAGCTCTTAGAAGAGAATTTCTGGCAGGTTGCAAACCTGTAGTTGGGCTTGATGGTTGTTTTTCGAAATTGGTTTGTAAGGGTTAATTTCTAGCCATAATAGATAGAGATGCTAATAATCAAATATTCCCAATTATATGGACTATAGTAGAAGTAGAATGCAAGAATTTTTGGAGTTGGTTTATTAATCTCTTGGCAGAAGATTTAGGACTTGGAGATGATCTAAGTTGGACTATTATTAGTAACCAACAGAAAGTAGACTTCATTCATTGTCTTATACATAAACATCATGCTTATCTTTTGATCATTATACTCATTTTTTGTTGCATATTATATGTTGAGATTAATTCAATCAATTAGTGATTTACTACTACATGCTGAGCATAGACATTGTGCAAAATAGGTATACAAAAATTGGAAGAAGAAGCATAAAGGTAGACTTCTGAAATCTATCTTCTTTAAGACTACAAAGTGTACAATAAAGAGAGACTTTCTAGATATACTAGATGAGCTAAAAGGATTATCTGAAGCAGCATGGAAAGTCTTCACAAATGCAAATCCAAAGAAGTTTGTTAGAGCCTTCTTCAGTCTATTTTTGTATTACGATCTTATTAACAATAATATATCGAAAACCTTCAATAGTTGCATCCTTCAAGCCAAGGAGAAGCCATTGATTGAGATACTGAAAGATATATGGATGGCAATAATGGTCCGAATGATAAAGAAAAGGAAAGATATCATCATGAAAAAAAAATTTCTCGAATTCAAGAGAAGATAGAGAAAAACAAATCAAAGAGTGGATGATGTAAGGCAATTTATAACAGTGATAAGAAATATGAAGACGCATGCAAGGGGCGATTTTATGAAGTGAGCTTGGTTGATAGGAGCTATGCATATAATGAATGAAACTTAATAGACATACCATGTAGTCATGCCATATCTGCTATATAGCATAAGTATGATAATGTGAAGGATTATGTGGCGTGGTGTTATATAAAAGATTCATAGAGAAGTTGTTATGAGTTTATATTTCAACATGTCAATAAAATAAAGTTATGTCCTAGGCTGGTGTGGAGATAGTGCTACTTTCACCATTGAGAGTAATACTGAACAGATCTAAAAGGAATAGGAGAAAAGGACTCACATAAAGAGTCCAAGCATCCTCATAAGCTTTCTAGACATGAGAGACAGATAATCTATCAGGTATGCTTCCAAAGAGGGCCTAACAAATAGGGATGCCCCAATAGAAGTGATTCATCGATAATCGATCTATCACCAAAGAGGCTTAGAGGCAGGCCAAGTAAAAATTAGATTATCACAACAAAAAAATTTGTCTCCCTAACATGCATTATTATTTATTTTATTGTATAACAATGTTTAGTTTTATTATGTCCGATTATATCTAGTAGCGCTACTACAAGAAGACGAGCAAAGCTACCAATAAAGAGAAGAGAAGGGCCATTAGCTACTATTAGAATTCTTGAGCAGCTGCATCCTGAAGGCTCCACTGAAACAAGGAAGAGGCCAAGGTAGGAAATGCTACCTAAGGGTTATGGACTATATGTCTTATGAATATTGGGAAGAGATTTTTTATGGTAAGTTTTTTATCATATTGAGTTATGTAATGTCACATAGCTGAGTTATAGATAGATTGCATTTACAAAGATCAAATAAGATGAGGCACATTAGTGGAAGAAGTGCAACTCAAGTTGCCATGAGTTCACTAAGAGCTCATATAGATGCTAGAAGGAGAAACCACAATGAAGGATCGATTTAGTCATTGTGTGATGAGTTAGAAACTCAGGATAGAAATGTTGACAACGTCAGTTGATATGGTTATTATATGCTATTGTAGAAGCACTCTGGAAGAGGATTGCTATTTTTTTGGTTACCTAGATTAGTAGTTGTTTTCTAGGCACTTAATATGGATGTTAGATTTGCTTAGTTTGTATGAGGGGAACAATGTGTTAAGTTTTAATGTTTGGATGTTATGAAATAGTTTTTTTTTTTTGTTAAATGTTAAATGTTCACTCAATGTCCATTTAATATCGAGATAATGTAAATTTTAATACTTTGAAAAGTTGAATGTGCACTTGATCCTTTGGCATAAAGCTCTGTTCAAAGTGTTTGTAATGTTTATATCAATGTTTGTTATTTACAATGTTTCAGGCATTGTGCTTGTCTCCTCTATGGCCAAGTTACGTAATGGTGTATTGCATTAAGTTATAGGTGGATTGAATTGAGTTATATTATTTATAAACTGATTTACAAGTGGATTATATGGAGTTATGTAATGTTTGTAAGCTGATTTATAAGTGGATTGCATTGAGTTATGTAATATGTCTAAGTTGATTTACAAGTAGATTGCATCAAGTTGTATAATATTTGTAAGCTGAGTTACATGTGGATTGCACTAAGTTATGTCTCAGTGGCACAATCCAAGTTTCATAATGTTTTAGTGGGACTTGTTTAATAATGTTTCATAAGGATATCACATACTTGTCCATGAACTTCTTCATTTTTGTTTCATGTTCAGTAATAAGAACTTATTTGTATATTTCAATATCTTTCAATAGAAATTCAATAAGGGTTATGGACCAGGGTTTAGCAGTGGCATTAGCTTTATCCAAGTTGTGGTTCAATGAGATAAAGAAAGTATGCAACTACTGAAGGAAAGGTATTCATAAATTTCAAAATGATAGATATTCATAAATCTCAAAATGATATTTAAAACTAATCTTACAATGGTTGAAAAGCATAAGTTTCACTATGATTGATCTAGCATTGGTAGGTCATGAAATTATAATATATAGGTCCACTCCTATACAAACGTATATACATATACATGTACTTAACAGTGGCATTAGCTTACTTGGTGTCATTAGGTTGGTTAGTAGTTCAACAAGTTATCCATGAACTTATCCATGAATAAGCCAAATGAACTTCCTCAATGCCTTATTTCAATATATAATCCAAAAAAAAGGTTCAACAAGGCATAAGAGTATCACCTGCTAGAAGGGTGTGAGTATACATGCAAAATCATTTTTGTTTAATGTTCCTGAACAAGCGGGGTAAACTTGTTTGTTTCTTTCAATATCTTGCAATAGAGAAAGTGCAGCAAAGGGTTTTGTCTAGTTACCAAAAAGAGTATTCAAATAAGGTTATACTATAGAGGCATTAATGTTTCAGCTTCATAGCTTGCTCTATAGCATAATAAATGATTCAGAATGTTTCATTGCTAGCTGTCAACTAATAATGCTCACATGATCACAAAGTTGATCTTTAGTATACTGATTAAAATAATATACAACTTGTTTAGTTTTATAAGTTGCACTCATGCTAGAGTTTCCTATTTTAGATAATATGCAATAGTATATAAGTTATTCAAACAATGGCTTAGCAGTGGCTATAACAATGGCATTTTCTACTACTTCATATTTCAGCTATAAAAATAATGGCATTAGCAGTGGCATTTCAACTTAGATCAAGGGCACTAGCAATGGATGGAGCATATGCAATTTGAGCTTATCAATACTATTTTAACAACAGTACCATTAGACATTTTTGAAACCTTAGTATTCCATATTTCAAGAACATAACTTTAATAACATAGTCCACTGCTTATTTAATAGTAGGGGCCATTCAAACTTGCTATCCATTCAAATCTGCTTAAGTTTCGTGCATGTACCATTCCATATTTGCTAGTTCGATACATGTGCCATTTCAGCATTACTTGTTTAATACAAAAGATCATGTGCCAAGCACTAAACATATTTCAACGCTCACTATTTACTAAACAATAGATGCAAATAGTCGACACTAAACCATTGCATTCGATAATATTGGTGTATAACATTTATTATAAAGATGATTTTCAAAAGCTTCAATACATTAGAGCTTGTCCCCTATATGATAATCACTTTCAAAATCATTACATAATAACATGCAAGGAAGTCAAGTAAAATATGTCCACCATTGTTAGCAAAATGAATAAAAACATAATTGCAATCACATATTGCTTCTCCCTTGCAGCATACTTCGCAAGCTTTTTCTTTAACTCTGCACATTCTACTTTCACTCTTGTTGTTTCATCTTTGATGTCACTAATCTCTTTCTTTAAATCTTCAACCTCTTCCAACAAATCGATTGTCTTTTCTTTAAGTTCTATCATATATTCTTTAAATCAAAATATTTTTCTCTATATCTTCCAACAATAGCAGACAATTTCTTATATCAACTTTCAAGTCCGTTACTTCACTCTTTTCTCAAGTAGAGCTACTTTGATTTGACCTTTTATATCTGGATCAATCCAAACAAAATATCCATAATATGAGTCATTCTATCACCAATTAATACCAACATTATAATTAAACAACTTATATTAGCACAATTCAATAATTGAAAAATTGAAAAAAGAAATTTAAGATACTGATCACACTCACCTGATGATTAGGACAATCCCTTAACCTTCATCCAAGGTTATCATCGGTCCATGAAGTCTATATTTTAGCTATAAGACTATACTTGCAATGATCGGAAGCTTCGAAGCTTCTATTTGAGTCCATGCTAGAGAGTGGAGAGTCATATGAAGATCTTCTAACTCTTCTAGATGCCATCTCTTCTAACTCTCCTGTCTATCACTCTCTCACTTATGTGTAGCCTTTACAAGTTACAACCAAGTCGGTCAACATTCGCCATTGGAAAGAATGGAAGGATTAAGGAAAGTAAAACCCTACTTGTGGAAAAAATAAAAGATAAGGTAAAGAAAGTACCTTTGTCATGAAAATGGAGGGGTCACTACCTTCTCGTCGACCAGCAAACCACCACTCTCACAATCATCGTCGATTTTGAATTACCAATATTGAGTCATCAAGAATGGGAGGAATGATCAAATTCCAAATTCCAAATGAACAAGAGAAAAAAGGAGGAACATCTTTGTTACATTAGCCCATTCTACTACATATCTCAATCAATGAGTGCACATGACTTTTCCATAACGACAAGCAGACAGAATGCATGGTCGGGTCCACATTGAAATTTTTTGAAAATTTGATAATCTGATTACATCAAATTAAATTTCAGGATGAAATTAAAAATTTTCAAATAGTTTAAATTTTTTTCATGATTATGTCTAAGTTTTTACATTCATGTTGATGAAAGATCGATGTTATTGATCTACTGGCAACGAAATGGTGCTGCACCATGATTTTTTGATATTTTTTTAAAAAATAAAAAAAGAGATATTCAATAGCTAGATAATATAAAGAATATATATACATGTATAAAAATAAAAAAAATATAACATCCAAAAAGGACAGATAGGATCTAGGGGTGCTCAGCATGGGTCTTGTATCCCAATCTTTAGGGATGCACAACCCGAGAGCTCAATCTTGGAGCTCAGATCTAAGAACTCATTGCTCGATCCATAGAGATGCACAATCTCAGAGTTCGAAATAGCTCTAGTCAGGCTTCAGAAACTTGCATCCTGATCTCCAAATATATGCTATGTGGGAGCTCAACCTCGAAAGACTCGCATCCCAATCTCCAAGAATTCATGATTCGAGACCTAGGCAAGAAGAAAAGGGTATAGGTTCCCGATCAAATCAATATGGATAGGGTCAAAACAAATCAAGATTTACTTTATTTTTTTATCTATTAAAAAAATATTTTTTTGATAAAATTTAAGAAGACAGGCTAGCATTAACAATAGAATAAATAAGTCACAATACTAGCATACAAGTAACAACTGACAGAATCTAAAAGATTAACAACCTCTTAACAAACTCAAAATAGAGAAAAGATTAACAACCTCTGAACAAAATAGAAAAACATTGTAGCCATCTTAACAGGACACAAAATAGAGGAAAGATTAATAACATCTGAAAAGAAAAAAAAAAGTTACAACCAAAAGGAGTTCACAAGTTAGGATAAATTATGCCCAGCAACTTTTAATCCTCTCCTATCATAAGTAGCATCCAAATCATCCTGCAAGATAGAGTTAAGAGCATCATCTATAGGTTCACCAATCTACCAATGAAGCTTCCTTGTAGTGCAAATTTGGCAATGAAATCTACTGCTCATTTTGCTTTATGACGGGTATACGACATAGTGCAATTGCTATAGAATATCATATGCAATAGAAATTTTTAGAACATTGGCTTCAGTGTGATTGGCTAAAGAAGAAACAACAATGATTGCATCACCTTTCAGCCATCTATCATGAGCACTAAGACTAACACATGCCTCTTTAAAGTCCATCCATGGAGCCACTAATTCAGCATGATTTACAGATGGAGGAGGAAGAGATTTGGTCCACTGCACTGGTAAGTGTCCCAACATAATCACGAATAATATAGCCAGCTACTACTTTAACCCCAACAACTGCTGCATCGAAGTTAACCTTCAATGTTCCTGGGGGGTATAGCCAGGAGCATGTTATGGTTTATTGGCTGTCCAAAGAAGACAGCAATGAGCTGCCCTGGCATCTTACTAGAGACTTGAAGGATGAGGAATAAGGAAACAAGAAGCTTTCCTAACCAGTTGCACGGGGGATTGAAAGGAGTGTTGAAAGATTATATCATTTCTGACAAATTAGATTAACCAAGGGAGAATGGCAAGAGGACACAAACCTCCTCCCATACCCCAGCTCATGAGTTTCACTAAGCCTGGTAAGAAGGAGGGTTGCCGATTGCTTACAGAAACAAAGGTTACCTACTACCAGCAATTTGAAGCAAAAGAACACTTGAAAAGGATATAATTGAGATCCTCTATAAAATTAGTGCACAGGTCATATTAAGCTTGGGAATTAGAGATAATACCTCTATCGGCCAATAGATATTTGAAAGATAACCAATTCCATAACAGCTTCCACCAAAAGAACTTGATTCGCATGGGAACATTGAGATTCTATATCCATCTAAAAATAGATTGCTCCATAGGATGCTATAAGGGGTTAATGTGGGGGTAGACATCTTTGATAGAGATATGCTTAGATTGATAGACCCCTATGTCAACTGGTCAGGCCAATCACCATGTGTAATGAGCACCCTATTAAGCTTGGTTATCATTTCAGTTGAAAAGAAGGAACTAATTTTGTCTAGATCCTATTCCTAAATCAAGTTTAGCAACTTACTAATCTCTAGGTTTTCTGAAATGAGATCTACATTGATAAAGCTAGGCCAAGCAGTTATCGAAAGATCTAAAAGTCAAGGATCGTTAAGGACATTTATAGATTGGTTGTTTTCAATTTGCCAAATGAATTGAAATTGAATGATTGATCCACAACTACAAATTTTGTTCCAGCTAGATGAGAATGCCAAGAGCCTTTGACATGGCATTTAGCAGAGATGGCTATGGCCCAAAGAGAGGTCGGGTTGAGCAGTTGGAAAATATGTTCCAAAACCAATTATCAGCCTGTTGATGGTTGTGCTATTTGATGTAATTGTATATAAATTAATTAATAAAATATTTATTCAGTAATTTTCATCATAAGCTTGTACATCTTCTATATCGAACTTCTATGTTATGATGAAAATCCTAAAGACTATTTTAAATTGATAAAGGAGGATTTATCGTTTAGTCCTTAAATGAGTTTGTGACCAAATGATATGCTATTACTAGGATGATAGATATATCAAGTATAGATCGTTGTGTGTCATATAGGTTGGTTGTCATCTTAACCAAAGAGCATGGAGATGCTGGTATGGCATACAAGTGAAATATAGGAGTACATTTCACTGAATATGACCAACTCTGGAGCACTCTGCTGTCAAGAGTCACTCCAAAAGGATATCGATATAAGTGTCCCTCCGACCTGAGATCACTACGGTGACTTGCAAGCAACTCACTATGCTTTGATGCCGGACTACATGAATTTCTAATTCAGGATCGAAAAGTTTCTGGGCACAGTCAATTGTGAAGTCGGTGCGTGAGTCAAAATGAAATTGATCACTTCAAAAGATTGAAGAAAATGCTTTGTGTTTCAATTTAGTAAGACCTTGGCCAGGGCAATCCTTGTGAGGAGTCACAGGATTTATCAGGTTGAGACACATAATGGATGTACTGTTAAGAGTTGATAGTTTAAACTCTAAGTCATCCTAGCATCAAGAGTCAAAGGGATAAATTATAAGGTAACTATATCCAAATAAGTTCTTGAGTGTTGCTTTGCATACATTCGACCTATCCGGACGTCAGGTACCATTGCTAAATGATTACTCTGATTGGTACAGAAATCAGTTCCTATACTACCGACTTAGGTTCGAACCTATGGAGTCATACACATTAGAAGTTTCTCTCCGATCGCATGGCTAATCTGAAGAGTCTCAGTGAATGGAGACTCTAGTGAAGAGTCTCACCGGACTGAGACTCTGCTGGAGAGTCCCACTAGACGGGGACTCTAGAGAAAAGTCCCACTAGACTTAGACTCTATTATTAATGGAGGATTAATTAGTGATTAGATCACTAATTAGCTCAATTTGATTGAGCATTAAAGTCTGGATCAAGTTTGATTGAATTAGATTCAATCAGGTCAAGTCTGATTAGGTTATGAGATGATGTAATCGATAAGGGAGAAATGATCCTAATTTGATCGGATCTATGGCTCAATTATTTTATTGAGTTGATTAAATTTAATTAAAATTATAGAAGTTTAATTAAATAGGATTCATCATATTTTAATTGAGTCTAATTGGATTGGGTTTGAAAGAAATTCAATTGGTTAAATCCTAGAGTCCCAAATGAATGAAACTCTCTCCCATACGCCACCCAAATTGACTCATGTCTTTTCTCACCATACAAAATCAGTTTATATATAAAAAATTAAAAGATAATCTTTATTTTATCATCCATTAAGGATAGAAATTGGTTGATTTTGATTTGAATTCAAAATGGTTTGAATTTCAACCTAAAATTTTATCTATATTCTTCCACACGTTGGCTATTTTTGAAGGAGCCCATTGTATGTGAGAAAAGATAGTCTTTTTGATTGTTTTCTATGCTCCATTTTCTCTAGTAAGTCCCTCTTTAAGTTAGATAAGGGTGAGAAAAAGTTGGAGTCAAATTAAAATTTAAAATGATTTGAATTGCAACAAACTCCAGCTCTTATCTGTCTTACCGGGTTTGTGTGACAACCATAAAAAGGCCATAATTTTGTGCACCAATAAGAGAGAGCTTTTCACTGTAAGATACCAGAGAGAAAGAGGGGCCAAAATCCTTCTTTGGGGCATAAGATTTGGGTGGTTTTCTTTCTTTCTTGGAATGAACAAAAGAGGAGATCGTTCTCCTCTCGGGTGAGAGACCTAGAACTGTTCTAGATTTTTGGGTGAGGAAAAACCAAAGAGAAGAGAGTCTTCATCTGATTTTTCTCCACCATCCAGCATCTTCCTCTAATCCATCTTCAATATTGAAAAGATTTGAGGTGATCGAAGAAGAAGAACAAGTCAGATCTACTATCAGAAGCTGACTGCATGAGCTAGCACTCTCATAGAGGGCTGATCGATTCGAGGGACTTCATGTGGACCATCCGTAGAGACCGGATGCTTGTGCGGCTATGAGCGATCAGAGAAAACTTCTAGATCTACATTTTTGATCATGAAGTTTAACTATCCATGCTTAGGTATTGGGCTTGAAATTCTAGAAGTGGTAGATTAGATCTATTACTAAATGCTATTTTTGGTTCATATGCTTGTCATTTTATATTTAGATTTTTTTGCATATAAATTCATATCGTCGATCTATTTGTAGAAGTTTCAAGATCAGATCTTATACATATATTTATAAATTAAATAGTTTAATCTAATATTCTTTCACTGAAAATTTTTGTAATGCATGCATGAAACCCCTGCGTATTTTCAACAGTGGTACCAGAGTCACAATTCGATATGACATGATATTATATGTGTATAGATCTATAATTTAATTTAGATTAAATTTGATATATGATATTTAGATCTAAAATTAGTTATAGATCTGATTGCACAAACTGATATAAGGTTGTCCTTCTGTAAGGTTTACCCCTTATAATGCAAATGTTGTCCTAGTTTGTGCTGATCTTTATAAAATTTGATTTAATTTGAAGCATATAATTTTTATTTATGATGATTATTATCTGATTTTGATATGATCAAAATATAATAATCAGATATGAAATAATTTAGATTAGATCTAAATTATTTAAATTAGATGATCTGAGTAACGAAGTAATCGGATCGAATTTGTCACCAGGCCATCCGGTCATAGGTGGTAATAGAGATTAGATTTCTCTTTTTTTCATTCAATTGGATCCTCTTATGATGTGTAAGGGTGCTATTGTGACTATATCCCATGAAGATGAATGCGAAAAGAAAATTTTATTTTTCTCAAAATTTTAAGATTGTGTATATGATACATTGTATGAAAAGTAGTTACATCTAATCTTGACAAATAAAATTTAGAATCATGAACATATTTAAAATAGTTCTAAAATAATTTATGATTGATTTTATTACTATTTATGTAGAATTATTTTGATCTAAAATTAATGTAATTATTGTAGTTCGTCTGTTGAGTCGACTCAGTATTATTTGAGTCAACTCAAGATCTTGGTTCCTCAGCTCAATTTCTATTAAGCTGACTCATTGTTACAGGTTGAAAATTATGATTAATAATTCATTATCAATGAGTTAACTAAGTCTAAACTTAGTCGACCCATTATGATGAGTAGGCTCAATCTAGGGGTGAGCTGATTCAAGTTTCAGATCTAAATGATTGTGCATAAAATTAATTATAAAAATATTTTATAAAATTTAAAATTATTTTTAAATACTAAACCCCTATCCACAGTCTTAAACTTAATTGAGAATTAAGTTGAACCTATTAGATCTAGAATTATGAATTAAAAATTTAATGTCATTCGCATAAAACATGGGTGATAGATTTATGGGTTAGCTTGATCAGGTCCTCCTAATTGGGTTAGACCTAGGGTTAGAATCAAAAATCAAATAGACTAAGAAGAGAAATTAGATTAAATCAAAATTTCTCTAGAGCTAATACAATAGTTATAGTTGGTCGAGTCCATATTTTTGATTAGACCCAAATGGACTTTGATCTTGAGCTCAGCGATCGAATCCAAATCCATAAGTAGATCCAATTAAAACTGATTAACCAGTTGGTGTCTAAGATAAGTTTGGCAGTTGTTGGTGCAAAAATTCGCTTGCGCCGGAGAAGCTGGAGTCGGAGAAGTCGCGGTCGCCGTCGAGACCTGCAAGGGAAGTCTAAACCGGAGGTGGGGTTGCTCCAGCAAGACCCTCCGACGCTCAAGTCAGTTCTCTGCCTCAACAAGAATGGAGCGCTCGAACGGAGAATTCAGCAGAGTTTTGAGATAAGAAATGAGCTTATAGAATAACGTATCTGGGTCCCCCTTTTTATAGGCGGAGGAGGTAGCAGATTGATGGCGATGTTTGTAACCGTCTGGCAGTGGACTGCCCAGGGTCAGGTGGAGTTTGCTGCGAAGAGTAGTGGAATGGACCCGTGGCTATCACTGGGGCGTGCCACGTGGAGTCTGCCGCGTGAAGTGGGGCGGCGTTTGTTGTCGTGATTTGCCAGCGGATGGGAGAATCGCACGGTATCCGTTGCAGGAGGTGGAGCAGGATCGCGACCGTTTATCGTGGCCTGTCAGGTAGTAATGGAGCCGCGTGGGATCCGTCGTAGGGAGTGGAGCAGTGCTGCGATCGTTACTGCGGCCTGTCAGGGAGTGGTGGAGCTGCACGGAATCCGCCGCAGGAAGTGTAGCAGAATCGTGGCCGTGATTACGGCCTGGGAGTGCAGATCTACCGGCTGAAGTTCGTCCGTGGTTGGAGTCTGACCCCACGTAGGGATCCGGGCGGAGTCCTCCTTGCGGTTGGGGTAGTGGGTGGAGTCCGACTCCCGTGGGAGTCTGAGCGGAGTCTTCCTGCAGTCAAAGTTAAAGGCGAAGGTTGGCTCCCGTAGGAGTCTGGACAGCAGTTGAGGTTGAGGACGGAGCCCGACTCCCGTAGGAGTCCGGACGGAGTCCGGACGCAGTCTGTCTGTAGCCGTCGGAGTTGGGGACGAAGCCCGGCTCCCGTAGGAGTCCGGGCGGAGTCTTCCTGCAATCAAGGTTAAAAGCCAAGTCCGACTCCCGTAGGAGTCCGGATGGGGCTTACCAGCAGTTGATGTTGAGGACGGAGCCCGGCTCCCGTAGGAGTCCGGGCGGAGTCAACTTGAGGTCGGAGTTGTCGGCGGAGTCTGGCTCCCGTAGGAGTCCGGACGAAGTCTGTCTGCAGCCGTTGGAGTCGAGGATGAGGTCGGCTCCCGTAGGAGTCCGGGCGGAGTCTTCCTGCAATCAAAGTTAAAGGCGAAGGTCGGCTCCCGTAGGAGTCCGGACAGCTTACCGGCAGTTGACGTTGAGGATGGAGCCCGGCTCCCGTAGGAGTCCGGGCGGAGTCTTCTTGCGGTTGTAGTGGTTGGCGGAGTCTGGCTCCCGTAGGAGTCCAGACGAAGTCTGCTCGCGGTTGTAGTTGTTAGCGGAGTCCGGCTCCCGTAGGAGTCCGGGCGGAGTTGTCATGTAGTCGATTCCGCTGAGGACTTCGGCTGTGGGTATTTTATATCCAACACCAGTCCCCCCACTTCCGAGTTTGAATTTCAAACGAAGGAAGTACAGAGAGAGAGATGGGCACAGCCGAAGCCGTCCCTTCGAATCCTGCGCACTGCTGCCCCCAGATATTTCGGCATTAAATGTGCGCGTGCCGGAGTTTTTTCGAATTGGAGTGGTATGAGGGGACGCTTCGAAATTCCTGCAGGTACACTGGCCTAGGTACGGTGCAATTATAATCCTGCCAACCGCCAGCCGCTTTTAGCCGCCTGCTAGGGGGAGTGGGACACGTGTCGGATGCGGACCGGCCTGGGGGGATTCGCGATCATTATGGCGTCGGATCCCAGGGTCTATTTAAACCCGTCCTCCCACCTTTAGGTGTCCCACTCCGTTCCTGAGTTCTCACCAGTGTCTGCCTTCTCTTCGAGAGCCCTGTTTCAGTGAGCATCTTCTCGAGCCGTAGGCGTCTCCTGCTTTCGTCCCTCAGGTCCCTCAGAGTGAAATAGGTTAGTTCTAGCACCGCCAACCTTCTTCTCATCACCTAGGAACTTCTTTTCTGTCATTGTTTTTCTTGCATTCCTCCGAGTTAGTCTGTGATCTCTCGTTCCCCCTTCTGTCCGTCTTCTTAGGGTCCTTTAGAGCCTCCCTTCGAAACCACTCGAAATGTCCTCTGGCTCTTCTGCTCCCGGCAGTTCTGAGAGCTCTTCTGCCTCAAACCCCCAGGTCCCCGTCTCTGTAGACGAACCTGCATCTGGGGCTGGGCCCCGCCCGATTTTCACGCCGGGTGCCATTCCGTGTTCCTTGACCTCGGAGGAACTCCTTCTGATAAGGGTTCAGTATGGAGTTCCTCCGGAGTACGACTTGAAACTGCCGGGCCCTTCTGACCGGGCCAGCACTCCCCCACCCGGTCGCTTTTGTTTGTACCAGGAAGCGTTCCGTGCCGGACTCCGACTTCCGCTTCCTTCCTTTGTCGTTGCCCTCTTCCGCTTCCTAGATATCTCCTTGGCTTCCGTGGCCCCGAATTCTTTTAGGTTCTTGATAGGATTTCTCTCCCTCTGCCACGTAGTCGAGGTCCAGCCGTCTCTCTCCTTGTTTAGGCACTTCTATACCTTCAAACGCCATCCTTCGGCGAAGGACTGGTGGTACTTCTCCTCCCAGTTCGGCAAGAAGGAGTTGCTGAAAGGCGCCCCTTCTTCGATCCATAATTGGAAGGATAAATTCCTCTTCGTCCACTGCCCGACCCTGAGACTGGGTCTGCCCCCTTGGGGCTCTCTGAGGGATTCTATCCGTCGGGCTCCCAGCCTGGGGGAGGACGACCTCCAGGCCGCCCAGAAGCTTCTAGCCTATTCCGCTCCTTCCCTTCCCAATCTTCTGAGGGAGCAGTTTCTTTTCAACATCGGCCTGAGTCCCCAGGATCCAGCGAGTATTCATCTTTTACCTTATCTTCTCTTTTCATACTTCCATTCTCTTCTTCTTTTTACTTCCTCTTCCCTCTCTCTCTCTTTCCCCTCTGTTTCTTTCTTTCTCTCTTCTCTTCTTTTCTTTTTCTTTTTTCTTTTTTTTTTTTTAGGAATGGACGCCGAAGCAGTGCGGAGGCTCGCCAGGGGCATGAGGGTCCACAAGAGAAAGGGCGCTACGACCTCCGGATCGGCGAAGAGGGCCAGGACGGAGGAGACGAGCTCAGCGGCACCCGTCCAGGCGGCTTCAGCCATCGATATTCCCTCGGATGCCGAGCCAACAGCTCCTCAGGCTTCCTCGAGGAGTCCGCCGATTGGGGCCCCCACCTCGGGGGTCCGCCCCACGGAGGCGCCCACCGTGGGGAAAAGCAGGAAATCGATGGCCCGCAGGGCGAGTAGCCGCCGAAATGCTGCGGACGAGTCCCTCTGCTCCGAGGAGGGGTCAGAGAATCCCTTCAATGATAAAGACTTGATCAGGCGGCTGACGACGGCTGTATTTTGCCTGACATCGTGGAGAGGATCGACCGCGCCGATCCTGAGCAGCGGGCTTGGGATTCTTTGGGGTCCTTCCTTGAGGTGAGCGACTCTTCATTTACATGGCTATTCGGCCTTTGTACTGATTTCCTAGCTGTCTTTGCAGATTGGGCACCAGCTCCTCGCCTATATCGAGGCGATGAGCCGCACGAGGAGGGACATCCTCCAGGTGGAGGAACGCTGTCGGGCGGAGGTTGCTCGCCTCCAAGCAAAGACGGCCGAAGTAGCCGCCCTCCAGGAGGCCCTGAAAAGGGAGAAGAAAGCCCGGGAGGAGGAGAGGCAGATCTTGGAGGAATCGACGAGGAAGGCGGAGGCCGAGGTCGCCCACTTGGTCGAGCAAACTCCGGTCCTGGTCTCGGAGGCCAGAGCCCTTGCGGTGGAGGAATTCAAGGCTTCCGCGGAGATGAGGGACCTGAATATCCAGTTCGGCCAGGAAGCGTTCATTAAGGTGTTCGAGCTCTGCCAAGAGAAAGTGGCCAGAAAATTCCCAAAGCTCGACCTCAGCTTCCTAGGCGAGGAGTCTGAGGACGAGGCCGGCCCCTCGTCAGCCGCCACTGCCGTCGCAGCCCCCGCATCGAGTTCTCCACCCCCCGCCCCTGAGGTCTGAGACCTCCGATCTTGTACCTTTATTTCGTCGTAATTTTTTCTTTCCATTTGTCTTTAAAAATCATTCAATCAATAAAGTTGAATTTCTCGTTGCGGACGGCTTCTCTTTCCTCCTCCCTCCTTCTCCCTGCTTTTCTTCCTGCAATGAATCGTTCCTTGACGCCTTTACCTTCCGATGGCAGTGTCCTGCAGAAGCACTCCCCCTGCCCTTGGGGGTCTCGCTGAAATCGACGATCCAGCGGTTGAAAAAGGAGGCCCTTCACCTGACGAAGAAGTTAAAGAAGACGGAAGCCGAGCTCCGCAAATCGAGAGAAAGTCACTCTGAAGCCGCCGCTGAGGCCGCCCACTTTCGGAGTCTCCATGTGAAGGGGATCATGGAGTATAGCCGGAGAAAGGCGAACTTCACAAAGGAGCTCGAGGAATGCAAGAAAAGATCCAGTGATCGGATTTGGGCCCAGGCCGCCAGGATCAGCGCCCTCAAGGTGGAATTGTCAGCTGCGAAGGAGAAGATCGGCCAGCTGGAAGGAAATTCATCCCGGCTCTTGGCCCGGATCGACGATGACCAGAGATGGTCGCAGAAGGTTTCCGACCTTCAGTAGCAGCTTCAGGATGCCGAGGTGAGCCACGACGTGCAACGGGCTAGCTGGCGCAGGCAAGTGGAAGAATACAAAGGGAGATTCAGGACGGCAGCCGACGAAGTCGTCCGTCTCCAGAGACAGCTGGCTAGCAGGGCACAGCTTACTTCCGCCCAAGATTCTGAAGAGCTCCAAGCCCTAAGAGGCACCGTGGAGGGGATTTCTGTCTCTCTCGGGGAAAAGACAATCGAGCTGCAGCAAGTGAAGATCCAACTGGCACTCGAGCGGTGGGCCATCGTGGATGCGGAGGCAGAGTCCGAAGTTTTGAGGAAGAGGCATCGAGAGGCGGAGGCTGAGAGCCAGCAACTCCGTCGGGCGCTCCAGGATGCACTACGGAAGAGGGAAGAGCTAGAAGAGGAGATTGAGAATCTGAGGCAGTCCTGGTTGAGGAACGGAATAGATAACTCTAGGTCGGAGGGAGCAGGGCCTTCTTAGAGCTCTTTTTATCTTTCTATCTTGTCATGTAGTTACTTCCTTTTTATCGTTTTGCCCTTCTTTCCTTGGCCTTTCTGGCTTTGTAGTGTGTATATCGGAAATGGAATAAAAAGAGCATTTTGTGTTACCTCATCTGCGCGTTGCACTAATATTGCCGTCTGTCGAACCTTTCTTGTCGTTTGACTTGTCTGATGTAGACGTCGTCAGGGGGCGTCCGATCGTCGATGCGTTAGCTCGCCTTTTTCGTCGTGCGTGGCCGCAAGCCCGAGCTTGGCCGTCTGGGTCCCACATTATTTCGGAGATATCGTTGTCTTCCTAATCGGTGCCGAAAGTCTTCCTTGGCGTCGTGGACGGAACCCGGCTCCCGTAGGGGTCCGGGTGAAGTCTTCCTTGTGGGCGAAACCCGGCTCCCGTAGGAGTCCGGGTGAAGTCTTCCTTGTGGGCGGAACTCGGCTCCCGTAGGAGTCCGGGTGAAGTCTTCCTTGTGGGCGGAACCCGGCTCCCGTAGGAGTCCGGGTGAAGTCTTCCTTGTGGATGGAACCCGGCTCCCGTAGGAGTCCGGGTGAAGTCTTCCTTGTGAGCGAAATCTGGCTCCCGTAGGAGTCCGGGTGAAGTCTTCCTTGTGGGCGGAACCCTGCTCCCGTAGGAGTCCGGGTGAAGTCTTCCTTGTGGACGAAACTCGGCTCCCGTAGGAGTCCGGGTGAAGTCTTCCTTGTGGGCGGAACCCGGCTCCCGTAGGAGTCCGGGTGAAGTCTTCCTTGTGGGTGGAACCCGGCTCCCGTAGGAGTCCGGGTGAAGTCTTCCTTTTTGTTCGAGCCAGTGTGAGGTTCTCCTCCCATTTCTGACTTGGCTGTGGGGGTGCGTTAGGGCGCTGTAAGGCCTCTCCCCCCATCCGGTCTAAAAGAACCGGGCCTTTGACTTTGCTCATGTCAGGACGAGGTTCTCCTCCTGTTCCTAACATGACTGTGGGGGCACATTAGGGCGTTGTAAGGCCTCTCCCCCCATCCGGTCTAAAAGAACTGGGCCTTCGACTTTGCTCATGTCAGGACGAGGTTCTCCTCCTGTTCCTGACATGGCTGTGGGGGCACATTAGGACGTTGTAAGGCCTCTCCCCCCATCCGGTCTAAAAGAACCGGGCCTTTGACTTTGCTCATGTCAGGATGAGGTTCTCCTCCTGTTCCTGACATGGCTGTGGGGGCACATTAGGGTGTTGTAAGGCCTCTCCCCCCATCCGGTCTAAAAGAACCGGGCCTTTGACTTTGCTCATGTCAGGATGAGGTTCTCCTCATGTTCCTGACACGGCTGTGGGGGCACATTAGGGTGTTGTAAGGCCTCTCCCCCCATCCGGTCTAAAAGAATCGGACCTTTGACTTTGCTCATGTCAGAACGAGGTTCTCCTCCTGTTCCTGTCATGGCTATGTTTTAAGCGTTCGGTGGGGTCGTATCCAATCATAATAAATCCATGCCAGTACGTTAAGTAGAAAGAAAATTAGATTCAAGGCGAAATTGTAAGTGATACATTTACAGGTTTTTCGAGCTCCTTGGTCGTGGGTGGCCCGCCCCTCCTTGAGGCCCTCCGGTGATGGAGTCGATGGTCCCGATGGGAGGCCGGTCTCCGGGTTGCTCCTCCCTTCTCGGCGGTTCAGGCTGTGGAAGGGCTCTTGGCCGGTCTCCCCTACCCTCAAGCCTGCGGTGGATGAATCTGTCAAGTCGACCTCGCCGAATGAGCTCCTCGATCTCGTCCTGGAGCTGGATGCATTCCTCCGTGTCGTGGCCGTGGTCGCGGTGGTAGAGGCAGAACTTGTTGGGGTTGCGCTTCCCGGGGTGTGTGTGCATCCTCTCCGGCCTAGGGAGCTGCTCCCTGACCTCCATTAATACCTGGGCCTTCGAGGCGTTGAGGGGGGCGTAGTTGCGGAATCTCCCTGGTGGGAAACTCCGTCGAACCCCGCAGTCCGAGCTTCTCTGCCTGCATGCCCGGGGTGGAGTATGGGCGCGCTTATGCCCAGGAGGGGATCGAGAATGCGGTCGGACTTCCTTTGGCCTTTTCTCCACTGCGGGCTTACTCGAATCTCCCGCTTGCCGCTCCCTTGCTGTCTCTTCATCCTTCATTTTGAAAGCTTCTTCCGCTCGGGCGTATCCCTCAGCCCGGGCCAGCAAATCGGCAAAATCTCTGGGATACTTCTTCTCCAGGGAGAACAAAAGATTATTCTTCTGAAGGCCGCCTTTCAGGACGGCCATGGCAACTGATTGGTCCAAGTTCCGGACCTCCAGCGCCGCGATGTTGAAGCGGTTGATGTAGGCCCGTATGGACTTCCCTTCCCTCTGCTTGATGTTGATGAGGGACTCCGAACCCTTCCGGGGGCGCCGGCTGCTGACAAAATGGGCCACAAATTGGTGGCTCATTTGATCGAAGGAGAAGATAGTACCCGATTTCAAAGCCGAATACCAGTTCCTCGCTGCTCCCTTCAAAGTAGACGGGAAAGCCCGGCATAATATGGCGTCAGGAGCACCGTGAAGCAGCATCATCGTCTGGAAGGCCTCCAGATGATCAACCGGGTCTGAAGTCCCATCGTAGCTTTCGAACTGGGGAAGCTTGAAGTTTGGCGGGATCGGTTCCTGCATAATCGTTTGGGAAAAGGGAGGGTCAGTACAAATGTCCTCACCATAAGTGGGGGGCGCATGGTGGAGTTCTTCAATCCGCCGGTTCATCTCCTGGAGCCTCCGGTCCAGGAAATCCTCTCGACTTCGAGTCTCGAGGGTCCTCTGGCAGAACGGGGGCAGGGATCTTCCAGGGGTGGAGTCGTGGTCCGATTGAGGGCTCTCTACCCTCGGGTTTGTTTTCTCAGGAAGGACGGGGCGGCTGGCCTAGGTGGCCCACCCCGCCGCCGGGTTCTGGCATTCCGGAGACGCCCTTTCCGGGTGCGCTGACGCCTGCGGCTGTTGCTGCTGCATTGCTTGCACAGCCTCGATGAGGCCTCTGACCTGCTGTGCCAGCAAGTCAAACTGCTCCGCGCCGACCGCCGCCACTGGAGGAGGAGGAGGAGGAGGTTGAGAAATAGGAGGGGAGGCTGGAGCCTGAGACCTGGCCGCGGAGGCCGTGGACCGTCGCGTGGACGCCTTGCGTGGAGGCATCGAGTGTGGACCCAGCGGGAGAAAATAAGGAGTGGGTGTCGGAGGAGATGATCGGAGGTGGCTCCGTTGAACGCTCCTTTAAGAACAAGGGTACTGCGAAGGTTCGGCCCCTCCTTATAGCGCCAATCCTGTTGGTGCAAAAATCTGCTTGCGCCGGAGAAGCTGGAGTCGGAGAAGTCACGGTCGCCGCCGGGACCTGCAAGGGAAGTCTAAACTGGAGATGGGGTTGCTCCGGCAAGACCCTCCAACGCTCAAGTCAGTTCTCTGCCTCAACAAGAATGGAGCGCTCGAACGGAGAATTCAGCAGAGTTTTGAGATAAGAAATGAGCTTATAGAATAACGTATTTGGGTCCCCCTTTTTATAGGCGGAGGAGGTAGCGGATTGATGGCGACGTTTGTAACCGTCTGGTAGTGGGCTGCCCAGGGTCAGGTGGAGTTTGCTGCGAAGAGTAGTGGAATGGACCCGTGGCTATCACTGGGGCGTGCCACGTGGAGTCTGCCGCGTGAAGTGGGGTGGCGTTTGTTGTCGTGATTTGCCAGCGGATGGAAGAATCGCACGGTATCCGTTGCAGGAGGTGGAGCAGGATCGCGGCCGTTTATCGTGGCCTGTCAGGTAGTAATGGAGCCGCATGGGATCCGTCGTAGGGAGTGGAGCAGTGCTGCGATCGTTACTGCGGCCTGTCAGGGAGTGGTGGAGCTACGCGGAATCCGCCGCAGGAAGTGTAGCAGAATCGTGGCCGTGATTACGGCCTGAAAGTGCAGATCTGCCGGCTGAAGTTCGGCCGTGGTCGGAGTCTGACCCCACGTAGGGGTCCGGGCGGAGTCCTCCTTGCGGTTGGGGTAGTGGGTGGAGCCCGGCTCCCGTGGGAGTCTGAACGGAGTCTTCCTGCAGTCAAAGTTAAAGGCGAAGGTCAGCTCTCGTAGGAGTCCGGACAGCTTACCAGCAGTTGAGGTTGAGGACGGAGCCCGGCTCCTGTAGGAGTCCGGACGAAGTCCGGACGCAATCTGTCTGTAGCCGTCGGAGTTGGGGATGAAGCCCGGCTCCCGTAGGAGTCCGGGCGGAGTCTTCCTGCAATCAAGGTTAAAAGCCAAGTCTGGCTCCCGTAGGAGTCCGGACGGGGCTTACCAGCAGTTGATGTTGAGGACGGAGCCCGGCTCCCGTAGGAGTCCGGGCGGAGTCAACTTGAGGTCGGAGTTGTCGGCGGAGTCCGGCTCCCGTAGGAGTCCGGACGAAGTCTGTCTGCAGCCGTTGGAGTCGAGGACGAGGCCGGTCCCGTAGGAGTCCGGGCGGAGTCTTCCTGCAATCAAAGTTAAAGGCGAAGGTCGGCTCCTGTAGGAGTCCGGACAGCTTACCGACAGTTGACGTTGAGGACGGAGCCCGGCTCCCGTAGGAGTCCGGGCGGAGTCTTCTTGCAGTTGTAGTGGTTGGCGGAGTCCGGCTCCTGTAGGAGTCCGGACGAAGTCTGCTCGCGGTTGTAGTTGTTGGCGGAGTCCGGCTCCCGTAGGAGTCCGAGCGGAGTTGTCATGTAGTCGATTCTGCTGAGGACTTCGGCTGTGGGTATTTTATACCCAACAGCAGTCTTGACCAATAATTTTTAATTGAGAACTACTCGCACAGATTGAGTTTATGATGAGTTAATGGCATATCACTTCCATCGATCTCACTTATCTGACCAACATGGTGAATCAAGTTTTGATTAGATTGCTTAATGATTAGGGTTGACCCATATTTATTAGGAAATTAGATCGACTGATTTAGGTGCCCCTAGTTTGACTTGTCTTTATCCTCCACATGACTTGGTGAAGTCAGTGGGAGGATTAATGACTTGTCAATTGGATCGATTTATTTCTAGTTCACTCTGATTTGGTGAAGTCAGTGGAAGGATTGAGATTAGTTGGTCTATGTATTTAATTTTGTTAAATTATATTAACTAAATTTTTTAAATTGTTAGATCCATAAAATGAGCTAGTTATGGTGATAACTAGATCATAGTCTTCCATTAAGATGAATGGTAATGGGTCCATTAGTTCTGATTGACATTGCAAATACCATCTGTCTGGTAGTTCTTTGAATAATTGAATTATTATTCATCATATGATGACTCTATTGTACTATCTGATGAATGGTTGGGTTGGTTGAGCCATACTCGAACCTGCTTATTTATTAGTTAAAATCACTGAGTAGGTTCATGTTAATGGTTGGACCTAACTAAGACTTTCCGTAGAGGCCCATCGCCTAATAAAATGAAATCTGGGATAAAATTAATTACTAAAAATTATTTAAAAAAATAATTAGTTGAAAACCTACCCATAGATGCATATGGATTGACCGAGCCATACTCGGACCTATATGCAGTCTGTGTGGATTCTAGTATCCGCTAAAAAATTAAGATAATTCTTCGAATTAGAGGTAGAGGCTATCAATTCGTATAAAATAGTGAGAGAACCTTTAGACTAAAGTCTATGTCTTTAAGCTTGATTAATTTATAAACTAATTAAGTTTATATTTTTTTTTCAGAAATGGCTAGTAATTTATCGCTCCACTCATTATTTGATAGTAATGAGCTTATTGGATCCAACTTTGATGGTCAATATCAGAAGTTGAATATTGATCTTGAGCCCAATCTAGTTAAAAAGTTTAGGACTGAATCGAGTTAAGCAGACTATGACCCAAATAGGCTAAAAAGAAATAAATAATTAGTTACTGATCAAAATGCTTATATGATAACACCTTATAATTTTTCTATATGTGATACTACTAGTTGGATATTGGATACCGAAAGTTCAGTTCACGTATGTAATTCATTGCAAGGACTTTAAGTTAGTAGAAAATTTAAAAACGATGAGAGATTTCTAAATGTGAAAGATGGAAGTCAAGTTCCAATTTGGACTTTAGGAGTTGTCGAGCTTGTTTTCAAGTCTAATAGTGTCATTTTAAGTGATTGTCACTATTTTCTATCTTTCTTGATGAATATAATCTCTATTGATCTTTTGGCCAAAGATGGTTATAGTTTATCAATAAAGAAAGATTATTGTAATATCATTATGAATGATGTTACAATAATACGAGGATAATTGAGAAATGGCATCTATGTATTGTCACAGCCTATGAGTGTAATGTACACTTCAAATAAATATCTAAAATTAGATAATATCACAGATGCCTACTTTTGACATTGCAGACTCAGTCATATTAACAAAAGCAGGATAAACAGATTAGGACAAGAGAGTATCCTCAATATCAATGATTGTAAATCATTATCGACCTGTGAGTTTTGTCTTCTTAGAAAGATGACTAAGTTACCTTTTACTAGAAAAGATGAATGACCTAGTGAAGTTTTAGGTCTAATACATAGTGATATTTGTGGACCTATGAACATTAGTGCTAGAGAAGGGTATAGCTATTTCATTATGTTTATAAACAACCTATTTAGGTATGGATATGTCTCCTTGATGAAACACATGTCCGAATCGTTTGAAATATTCAAATGATTTCGTAATGAAATAGAAAAATAAACTAGAAAAAATATTAAGACTCTTCAGTCTGACCGAAGGAGTGAATACCTTTCCAGTGAATTTCTGACATATCTTAGAGAGAATGAGATTCTCTCATAATGGACTCCTCCAGGGATACCACAGTATAATGGTGTCTCAGAAAGAAGGAATCGAGCCTTGTTGGACATGGTTCGGTCCATGATGGAATTTGCAAGTCTGTCGATCTCTTTTTGAGGATATGCACTTGAGCAGCCTGTTTTATACTCAATAATGTTCAGAGCAAGTCAGTTAGTAAAACACCATATGAGATATAGTCAGGACATAGGCCGAACCTCACTTACCTTAAGGTCTGGGGGTGTCTGGCTTATGTCAAACGATTACAAACTGACAAGCTCGGACTTGGGTCCAATAAGTGTAATTTTGTAGGGTACCCTAAGAAAATGAGGAGATATTATTTTTATCTTCCTACTAAACAAAAGGTATTTGTCAGCAGTAAAGCATACTTTTTGAAAAAGGAGTTTCTTAATGAAGGAATAAGTGTCTCTAAAGTCAAACTTGACGAAGTTCGATAGGTAGAAGAACCGACACCAGTAATAAAATCTGAACCAAATTTGATAAGATCAAATCTGGATCCAATATACAAACATCTTTAAGGCGATCCGATACAGTACCGCATCAGCGGACAGATACCTAGGTTTCTTAGTCCGGGATGGAGATCCTGTTGAGCTCGATGAGAACAATAAGGATCCAGTCACCTATATGGATGCAATGCAGAAGTTCGACTCTGAAAAATGGCTTGAAGCCATGAAATCTGAAATGGAGTCCATGAAGATCAACAATGTGTGGATATTAGTTGATCCACCTAAAGGGATAAAATCTATAGGGTGAAGTAGATCTTCAAAAGAAAAAGGGATGCAGAAGGGAAGGTTGAGACCTAAAGCCCATCTGGTTGCCAAGAGGTATTGTCAATATTATGGTATTGACTATGACGAGATGTTCTCTCCTGTGGCAATGCTCAAGTTCATTCAAATCATGCTTGCGATAGCGACATACCTGGACTATGAAGTCTGGCAAATAGATGTAAAGACAGTTTTTCTAAATGGAGAGCTGAATGAAGAGATGTATATGATGCAACCTGAAGGGTTCACATCTACAAATGAGTCCAAAGTGTGCAAGCTTCAAAGATCCATTTATGGATTGAAGCAAGCATCTCGGAGTTGGAACATATATTTTGATAAGGTGATCAGAACGTATGGCTTCGTTAAGAATGAAGAGGAACCTTTTATATATAAGTGGGCTAATGGTTCAGCAATTGTATTTCTTATTTTTTATCTGGATAATATTCTCTTAATCGAAAATGATGTCCCTGCATTACAGGGAATAAAAGTGCGACCATCATCACAATTCTCTATGAAGGATCTGAAAGAAGCAGCTTATATCCTAGGGATAAAGATCTATAGGAATAGATCTAAAAAGCTGCTCGAACTCTCCCAATCAACATACATAGATACCACGCTGAAATGGTTCAACATGAAGAATTTCAAGAAAGGCTATCTTTCGATAGGCCATGAAATTTTTCTCTCGAAGAAAGATTGTCCGACAACCCCTCAAGAGAGAGAGCGTATGAGTAAAATTTCATATACCTCGATAGTGGGTTCTATAATATATGCCATGACATGTACAAGACCGGAGGTGGCATACTCACTAGGAGTAGTGAGCAGATATTAATCAGATCTAGGTGAGAACCATTGGAAGGTGGCAAAAATCATCCTGAAGTATTTGAGAAATACTAAGAATCAGTGCCTCATTTATGGGGAATCTGACTTGAAACTCGCAGGATACACTGATTTCAGTTTTTAGTTAGATCGTGATGATAGCAAAAATATGTCGGGATATATTTTTACCTAAATAATGAAACTATCTGCTGAAAAAGTTTCAAGCAGCACATCATAGCTGATTCAATTTGCGAGGTGGAGTATATCACGGCATCCAATGCTGCAAAGGAAGCTGTATGACTGAAGAAGTTTATCATCGAGATTGAAATGGCACCCTCCATCGATGGTCCAATTTTGCTTTACTACGATAGTACTGGAGCCATAGCTCAGACAAAAGAGTTGAAGGCACATCAGCAGATAAAGCATATTCTGTGTCGCTACCACTTTGTCCGAGAAATCATGGATCGAGGTGACGTCGACTTTCAGAAGATCAATAGAAAGGATAACCTGACCGACCCATTAACTAAAGCTCTTGTGGTGAAGAAGTTCGAAGATTACAAAATGAAGATGGATATATGATACTGTATCGATTGACTTTAGTACAAATGGGAGTTGTTGAGAAATATGTCCCAAAGCCAATCATCAGTCTGTTGATGGTTGTGCTATTTGATGTAATTATATATAAATTAATTAATAAAATATTTATTTGGTAATTTTCATCATAAGCTTGTATATCTTCTATATCAAACTTTTATGTTACGATGAAAGTCCCAAGGACTATTTTAAATCGATAAAGAAAGATTTATCATTTAGTCCTTAAATGAGTTCGCAATCAAATGATATGCTATTACTAGGATGATAGATATATCAAGTATAGATTGTTGTGTGCCATATAGGTTTGTTGTCCTCTTAACCAAAGAGCATGGAGATGCTGGTGTGACATGCAGGTGAAATGTAGGAGTATATTTCACTGAACGTGACCAACTTTGGAGCACTCTGCTGTCAAGAGTCACTCTGAAGGGATATGGATATAAGTGTCCCTTAGATTTGATATCACTATGATGACTTGCAAGCAACTCACCGTGCTTTGGTGCCGAACTACCTAAATTTTTAATTCAGAATCAAAAGATTTCTGAGCACAGTCAAGTACTTGTGAAGTCAGTGCGTGAGTCAAGATGGAATTAACTACTCCAAAAGATTGGAGAGTTTGTGTTTCAATTTAGTAAGACCTTGGCCAGGGCAATCCTTATGAGGAGTCACAGGATTTATCAGGTTGAGATACATAATAAATGTACTGTTAAGAGTTGACAGTTTAAACTTTAAGTCATCCTAGTATCAAGAGTCAAAAGAATGAATTATACGGTAACTATATCCAAATAGATTCTTGAGTGTTGCTTTGTATACATTTGATCTATCCGGACGTCGGGTACCATTGCTAAATGATTACTCCGATTGGTATAGAAATCAGTTCTTATGCTACTGACTTAGATTCAAGCCATGGGGTCACATACATTAGAAGTTTCTCTCCTATTACATAGCTAATTTGAAGAGTCCCAGTGAACGGAGACTCTGGTGAAGAGTCCCACTGGACGGAGACACTTGAGAAGAGTCCCACTAGATTTGGACTCTATTATTAATGGAGGATTAATTAATGATTAGATCATTAATTAGCTCAATTTGATTGAGCATTAAAGTCTGGATCAAGTTTGATTGAATTAGATTCAATCAGGTCAAGTCTGATTAGGTTATAAGATAACCTAATCGGTAAGGGAGAAATGATCCTGATTTGATCGGTCTATAGCTCAATTATTTTATTGAGTTGATTAGATTTAATTGAGGTTATATGAGTTTAATTAAATTAGGTTCATCATATTTTAATTGGATCTAATTGGATTGGGTTTGAAAGAAATCTAATTGGTTAAACCCTAGAGTCTCAAATGAATGGGACTCTCTCCCTTACGCTACCCAAATTGTCTTTTCTCACCATACAAAATTAGTTTGTGTATAAGAAAATAAGAAGATAATCCTTCTTTTATCACCCATTAATGATAAAAATTTATTGGTTTTAATTTGAATTCAAAATGGTTTGAATTTCAACCTAAAATCTTATCCATATCCTTTCATACGTTGGCTATTTTTGAAGGGGCTCATTGTGTGTGAGAAAAGAAAGTCTTTCTGATTGTTTTATATATCTAATTTTTTTTGGTAAGTCTCTCTTTAAGTCAGATAAGGGTGAAAAAAAGTTGGAATCAAATTGAGATTCAAAATGATTTGAATTGCAACAAAATCCAGCTCTTATCCTGTCTTACCTGGTTTGTGCAACAATCATAAAAAGGCCATAATTTTGTGTACCAATAAAAGAGAGCTTTTCATCATGAGATACCAAAGAGAAAGAGAGGCCAAAATCCTTCTTTGGAGTGTGAGGTTTGGGTGATTTTCTTTCTTCCTTGATGTGAACAAAAGAGGAGACCATTCTCCTCTCGGGTGAGAGACCTAGAACTGTTCTAGATTTTTGGATGAAGAAAAAACTAAAGAGAAGAGAGTCTTTATTTAATTTTTCTCTACCATCCAGTATCCTCCTTTAATCCATCTTCAACATCAAAAAAGTCTGAGGTGATCGAAGGAGATCAAGTTAGATCTGCCATTAGAAGTCGATTGCGTGAGCTAGCACTCCCGCGGAGGGCTGATCGGTCCGAGGGACTTCATGTAAACCATCCGTAGAGATTGGATACTTATACGACTGCGAACGATCAGAGAGGACTTTCAAATCTATATTCTTGATCATGGAGTTTTACTACTCACACTCAGGTATTGGGTTCGGAACTCTAAAAGTGATAGATTAGATCTATTACTAAATACTATTTTTGGTTTACATGCTTGTCATTTTAGATTCAAATTTTTATGTATATAAATTCATGTCATCGATCCGTTTGTAGAAGTTTTAAGATCAGATCTTATGCATATATTTATAAATTAAATAGTTTAATTTAATATTTTTCTATTGAAAATTTTTAAAATGCATGCATGAAATCCCTGCGCATTCCCAATGGAGCACAACCTGCACAACAAGTTTATACAAGTAGGCCTTCCTTCTAGCATTGAGGGATGTAAGACTCAAACCATCAAATTATTGTGGCTTATAGATGTTATCCATGCAATCAAGTGGAGACCTCTACAATCCGCCTCATGTCCCCGTAGAAAGGTCAGACATTCCTTCTCAAGAAAATAGAGGAAGGATACCGAAATCTACATATAAGATAGACAGTACAGGGGAATAGAGGAGAGCAGAGAAGTGAGCAAAGTTGCTTATCCAGCCAGAGACAATTTCTAGTGCCAGCTTGCAATTCTCTTGGTTAGTTTGTTATCAAGGAAGCAGAGGTCCCCCTTGTTCAAAGGCTTGCCAGATAAGAAGTGCCCAAGATAGGTCCATATGCCATTGTTAGCTCTCATTGAAATAAGATTTCTAATTTGCTCCTTAATCACAATAGGAGTTTTTAGGTTGATCTTCAAATATGGTTTTGCCAAATTAATATCTTGATCAAAAATGGAGAAATAAGCATTAATAATGACCTTTAAGCATACCACGTTCTTCACCTTGGCTTTAGCGACAAGGAGGCAGTCATCAACAAATAGGATGTGCGATACCATCAGACTACCTTGAGGAACTTTACAGGCTTAGAGTAGATTGGAGGAAACTGCATAGTGAAGGATTTGTGATAGGACTTTCGAAGACAAGATAAATAAATAAGAGGATAGAGGAAAACCTTGGCAAAATCCTCTAGAAGTGTGAAACCATTTAGAAGGAGAGCTATTAATTAATAGTGCAAAGTGGGGGAAAATAATGCAAGCTTGAAGCCACTTGATGAATTGGGAATCGAAGTGAAACTAATCAAGGACTTTAAAAAGAAATGGCCAATGGATACGATCAAAGGCCTTTTCCATGTCAATCTTCATTATCATAAGTCCCCTAGAAGGTGGAGCCCTTTCTAAAAGATGCATAATTTCTTGAGCGAAAAGGATTTTATCAGTTATATTGTGACCAAGAATGAAAGCCCCCTGTTATGGAGATATAACATTTGGAAAAATAGGCTTGAGGCATTGACCAAGATTTTAACACAAGCTGATTAGCCTACAATCAATGACTGAAAGGATTGCCAATCTTAGATATTGGAGTGATGTAAGTCCGCTCCATAAGTTGGGAATCATGGAGTGGGTAAAGAAGTAATAGATGGCTTGGACCACATCATCTTTATTAAGATACCAGAAGTTCTAAAAAAAGAAGTTTGGGTATCCATCAAGGCCAAAAGCTTTGTCTTTCGACGTACTAAAGATAGCCTCTCCAATTTCTTCTATAGAGACCATCCTAGTTAGCCAAAGATTTTGATCAACTAAAATAATAGAGCGAATAGAAAATATCCATGGAATCAGTACCAATTTGACAAGACCATCTTAGCTGGAAATGATTAAAAAGCGTAGCATTAATTTTGGATTATCCAGTATTTGGCCATTCTCATTTTGCAGTAATGTGATTCTCTCGTCTTTAAAAAATGGTGGATTGGTGAAAAACATCCGTGCTTGCATCACCTTCTTTTAGCCAGATGATATAGGATCTTTGCCTCCACATGACCTCTGCAGATAGACGTTCCTATGATAGGCCCAAAAGGGAGATGAGAGATGAAAATGTTGCTAATCAGTGAGGCCATTTTGACTCTCTAGAGTTTAGAGGTGATGGAGCTCATCATAAAGCTACTGCCCTTTGGAGAAGATATTACCAATTTTACTCTTCCATTTTAGAATAGCTTTACTGGTATTGTGAAGAAGCAAAGATAACTTTACATCTGAGAAGTAATCCTCAAAGCACCTCCAGGCTTAACACACTACCTCTTGGATGCCCTCACTAAATAGCTAAATTTTCTCAAACCTAAAGGGCATTGGTCTTCTCTGAAGACCCTCGGACAAAGATAACAAGATATGGCAGTGGTCAAAAGCGAATCTGATGAGATAAGTGATCTTGGAATTAGGAAAAAGGTTCAACTATAGATCAAAAGCAAAGGCTCTATTAAGATGCTTCCAAACCCGAGCCGTTCCAAACCTACTATTACACCAGATAAATTTAGGACCCTAGAATCCCAAATCAATCAAGATGGTTTTCTAAAGTCAAGCTCTAAATTTATGAATATCACGATTCACTTTGAATAGCTTATCTCCTCTTTTATCATCTACATTAATAATACAATTAAAGTCTCCAATAATGACAAGGAGCAACCCCATGGACATGACTAATTCCACCTAATCCCAAAGCCTTCTTCTTTCAAGCTCTTTAGTGCTTGCATATATTGCTCCTAAAATCCAGAATGGCTTTTGGTCAAGGAGATAACACCAAATGCTGCTTGCCTATCATTGTGTGTGAAATTAATAGTGCCCAAGTTCTTGCACCATGAGATAATATTATGATGTCCCCCGACAGCCCCTCAGCAAGGCTGATATAGGAGCACCACATAGGACCAAGAACCCTTTGGAATCGATTGTGAGCTTGGTTAAATATTCTAGTTTCTAGAAAATAGCATATATCAGGAGAGAATTGCCATATTAAAGTTCTAGTATAATTTAACAAGGAAACCTTTGCAGCTCTCCTATAATTTCAACTCAGGATCTTCACAATTAAGTATCGAAGGATGCAGCCATATTCCTCTCAGCTGCATCATAATATTGACTAGAAGTGTCAAAATGGGCCATGTCAAGAGTGCTATCCATCTTATGGTCACAATTAGCCGAGCTTGCCAATATATTTTGTAGTTCCATGAAGTGAGCATTATGAAGTTGAGTAGAATTACCCTGGTTAGAGAAGGATGCAGCACTTACTTGCAAATGATTTTGAAGAGAAGCTTCTTTCAGCTATTTTGCTGATCCCGGGATAGAAGACCCTCTTCCCATTGGCCTCTAGACCTCTTTGAATGTATTTTGTTACTTTATAATTATAGCTAAAGAGGTTGGTTGCTATTGATCAAGAATCTACTGACTTGGTTCTTCAAGAACTAAGACTTGGTTTGCAGAGGAGACTCCTAACCTGATGCACGTTGCACCTCAAGTGTTTTTATTGGAGATCTCTTCTATTTTTCTGTTACTATAACCATCCCAAGGGAGGATGTAGTTGGTATTGATGAGACCACAATATCCATTTGATGAGGATTTGCTACCTCCTCAAAACTCTTTGTCATCAGCAGAGTATAGTGAGATGTAGTGGCTTTAATAGGGGGCACATTGGAGTCTTTGGGTGGTGATTTAGGGAGAGACTTAATATCTTTTTCAATTATTCCCAGGATGTTGAAGAATGTATACCAATAGAGCTGATTTTCATGATTCCTAAGTGGATTGCTATGGAGCTGGTACCCTAGCTGCACATATCTCTGGCCAACAGATTTGCTTGTCCTTTTAGATCTTGGCACAACTACAGGTTTTCAAGATTTTTTTGAGCTATCCATAAGAGCAACAGATATCAAGCATTTCTGCATAGGCAAACTATTGCCAAGTCAAGTTTTTCTTCACCTTAATCCAAATTCCTGGTCACACAATCTTCATTGCATCCATAAAAACATAGACTTGGGCAAATTTCTTCCCTATCGAGGACTCCGTCCAATCATCTAGGAACAAGGGAGAACCAACAATAGAGACTATCTTGAAGATTTTGGTCTTATCCCACAGTTCCATTGGAAGATCCAACAATTGGATCCAAATCCTCACCTAATGAATCTCATCATGGCTTGGGTTAAAATTAGGACACCAGCTTTCAAGAGCTAGTAGTTGGCCAACCAGGGATCAAGGTCCCTCGACAAGGATTTTGGCCTATGTTTTCTCTAACGGCAAATCAAAAGAAGAACACCTTCTGAGAGTAAGGAGGCTTGGAAGTGGCCTTCCACTCCGCATTTGACTCTCATTTCCTCCTCAATGAACTCTATAGGGAACCCTTTACTGAGAAACTTACTTACCAAGGTTGCCTTCCACCAAGCATAATCTCTATCAATATCCTTATTGGAAAAGGACACCACCTGCAAGAACCTTTCTTCTAGTGCTTCCACTTTCTTAGCTGTAGGTTTGAAGGACTCCTATTTGAAATGTCGAAGCCCTTGAGCCACCTGAGACTAAGAGCAGTCTCAAGTGGTCTCAGACAGTCATGCTTGATTCCTAGTAGCCGAACCTCAGGGAGGTGAGCCATTTGGATCTCTATGCTTCATATCTAAGGTTGCCAAGCAGTCCAGAGAAGGAGCCTTTACGAAAGCAGCTTGACTAGGCCTATCCACATCCTCGCTTCCAACTAAAGGAGGGAAGGAGGCCTTCTCCCAGCATCAATCCACCTTAGATCCGAAATCTCGGAACAGCCCGAGAAAGAAACCCTCTCCTAGCTGAGCCGATCAACCTCATTCATGCTCTTGCTCCCCCTAGAATGGGGAGGGTGAGGTGGAACAAAACTCTCTTTTCGTGCCATCACTAGTGCTCTCCATCGCACATCCTAGATTTTCCAAAAAATTGCTTATTGATGGTTTCTTTTATTGTTTTTCTTATCTATCACGAGCCAATCTATGAATTGAAAGTTGTACAAGCTCAATGAAAGGCCAGAGTGATGGCATTCTTAAAAAACAATTCTTAGTTTATTCCATCTTCATTTTAGCCTTTTTTTCTTTAATCTTATCGATGTTTTAAATCTTGGATTTTGAAAAATAAAAATTTTCTGGATAAATTCAAATGCTAAACTTTAGATTTTTACTTGATTTTGTTTAAAAACTTTCTTCTTTGATTTTTATTTTAGGGATGGGTATTTGCTTATATTTTATTTCCAAAATTTGATTTCACCTCCTTAGCTTGCTTTGTTTTGTTTATGAATGGTATTTAGTTTATATTTACTTTTGTGATTTGATTTTTTTCTTTACATAAAAAAATGATCATTTGAATTTTCGAGCATGGGCAATGGTTGGTTAGGCATTTGTAGTAGAATAAAGGCTACAAAGCAATAAGTACAAGCACCTCACCTACTTTTCCCCCTCCTATCTTTTTCTCGAGCCAACTAGAATAGTATTTATTGTTATATGTAACCCACGCTATGCAGTGGATTTTAACTTAGAAGGAGAAGATTCTTGAACATATCTTCATCTATCATTAATAGCAAGTTCTTCACTTGAACTAAGCATAATAAAGTGAAAAAAAATTATTAGCTTCTAATTCAATTTAAAACATTCCATGATAGAATAGAAATAAAAGTAATTGCAATGATAAGTAAATAATCAAATAAGTTACAACATCTCAATTTTAATTTCTTTGCAAGCGACACTGTCAATGGCTTTCTATATTATTAATAAAAAATTATTTTTTAAAAAAATTAAAAATATATAGAATAAAATATCTAGTGAGTATATCTTACCAGTTCATGCTCGGTGATTTGTTCAAAGGATTACTTTAGTGAAAAAGATCATGCTAAATCTATTTTTCAACAATCATGTTCAATTTATACCTAATAAGACTAAATATATCATAATTGCTTTTATTTGGTTAAAAAATTTATTTGATCTATAAAAGAATAATTTAAGAAGATGATCATACCATGATATCACAGGTTGATCTTTTTTGCCAAATTAGTTGTACCAAAAATTATCGTCATAAATTTTTATTATAGCTCAACAACTGAATAGCATGATTTGTACCACCAACCATATGATGTATCTATTTCTTTTAAATTTATTTTGCATGTGAATTTCATCTCCTAAGAAGAAAAAAATGTATGTTATCATGTCAAAAGATATGATAATTTTATAATCAAATATTAGATTATACCTGAAACTCATATGGATTTAATGTCGGTAATTTTTCAATTGATGGCAGCTTTATGGTATGAATTGATAATGATTTATTACTTCTATTCTATAAATTTAATCGAAACAATTGGCATCTTTATCCTACACATATATTTACATATGTGTTCAGATCAAAATCAATAATTCTAATGTTTGTTAGATACTATACGATAAATTTCTATATGTCAACCTTTGTTGATGTTCTTTGATTTTTGACATTTTCATATCTATGTAAAATCTTAATGCTGAACATATTGATAAGTATATTTTTTCTATAAATGTGGACCATATAGATCACTTTGATGGTAAAAATAATAATTTTTTATAAATAATATTTAGAGAAAACATATATTTGTATGTTTTACAGTCATGCTAGCCAAAATAATAACAATTAGCCCTTACCTTTGTTTTTCATGAATCATGTTTTATCAATTTCTTCGACAAATTTAGCCCAAAAGCTAATGAATAACTTTTACATGTTATAAAATATGCAACTTATTTATATATATAATGATGTCATATGGTTTAAAATTAAGCTGGCATAAAAATTGAGCAATAGTATTTGCATATGATAATCAAAAAAGTAGTCGGATTAACTTATATTACTCTATATTCTCTATTTTCAAGATCCTTTTATAAACCAGCTTTTGTATCACATATGCTTGCTCAAAACATCTAAAAGCTACTATATGACCAATAACATCTACAAAGTAAATAATTTATTATAATAAATATATATAATTTTTATAATTTAAATTTAAAAGTTAGTAGATAATATATATATATATATATATATATATATATATATATATATATATATATATATACACATATATATATATATATATGTTAAAAGAAGATCATTATAGTTTCTAGCTGGTAACTTATCAAAATCAATAAAATTAAATTTTGAAAAGGATATAAAACTATTATTACTGTCAACTTGCTGCACAATTATCCATAAATTAATATAGATAATATATTGATGACCAGTAGCTCTAAAATTTTTTATTAAAAATAATATTATTTTTTAAAAAAATATATATTTTCTTCGATGAGAATATTCTTGAATTGTGCAATATCTTCTTTACAAATCGATACTTGAATAGTGTCTTTCTATATAATATAAATTTAGAAAAAGCATAAACATATAGAAGATGTATATATAAAAGTATTAACAAAAATAAATTATAAAAAAATTATCAAAATCTCTTCATCAATCAAGATGCAATTAACACTCAACAATTGGTTATCAATATCAAAATTTACTAAATCTCAAAGTCTTGCAAGTCTAACTTTGATTCTCCAACTTTACTTTTACAATGATAATTGTAATAACAAATTATATTCTATATCTTTTTGCTAACCTATCAACAAAAAATCATACAACATAAAATGTCTAAAAATATATAAATTAGATGAAATAATATACTTTCAATAATAGATAATACATTACTTTATACTCAAGAAGAATATCTGAAGGCAAGTCAATAAATATTTTATGATAGATAATATTTTTTGTATAATCTTCTAACTCTATATATTTATTTTTTATTAAAATTTTAATTTTATCTAGAGATGTAATATAAAAAAGTGTAATATAAAATTGACCATGACTAAACACTAGAGTGGGCAAATATTATCTAATTTTATTTAACATTTAACCTGACTTTTGTTGATTTTTATAGCATAGTAAAGTCTTACTGAAAATTATCATCCCTTGAAAGTAAATAGCTATTTTATTTCCATTACTTATATAACAATATGAGGGACATAAACTTTGATATCAATATGACTATCTATTATAACTTTTATTTTTATTATTTTTATTGTTAAATTAGTCATAATCATTCCAGTGCCATTACAAAAATATATATTTTGATTGATATTTCATAATAACATTAAATTTTAATCATAGGTCATGATCTGGAATACCATTAAATTTTAAGAAATTTTAAAAAATTCAATAAGATATAAAATATTTTCAATAGCATCATTCGCCCAATACCTTGCATATTGTATCAAAACTTAGATATATTTTTTCTACACTATTTAGTGGAGACAATAGATGCACATATATTTATTTCATCGATGGCTTCATTTGTAGGTGCAATTATAGCTCTCTCTCTCTCTCTTTTAAATATGCAGATCTATATAAATAGCAAAAGCAATATATTGAACATGATTCCCTTTCGTATTATAAGCAATGTATCCGAAATTTTTATCCAACATGCTTCTTTTTTATTTTTTTCTAGCCTAAAAATAGATAATTTTTCACCTTCAATATCCAAAATCTATTTACTAAAATTGACCAATGGTATCCTAGATTCTTCATCCATACCATTATCCAATTATAGTATATTTTTTTTAAAGAAAGATTTTGCAATGATTTCACAATCCAATCTACTCATTAATGCATCAACTATTTATGCTTTATCTCCTCCAACAACTATCAAAAGAATCTGCTTGAAATCTCTTACAAGAAAAATGGCTTTTTCATCAAATGATTTTTCTTTTATATCTAAATGCCCTTTATTTAAAATATCTTTTAAAGTTTTCTCTAGTATTTTAAAATAATTTTTATGATTCATAGGAGCTTCATCCTAAATTATTAAACTTATAAATTAAATTAACTTTGTAAATTAAGTATCTTGTTTAATTTCTCATATTGAAAACTTATCAATTTGAATTGTTATTTTGAATCTCGAATGTATATTCTGTCCATCAAATAGCAAAAGTAATACTGTTCCCAAAGAAGTAATAGTTAAAATAATTATATCCTCTAATCATATTTTAGAAATTATTGTCTACCATAGATATAACTTGCTTATCCCTCCATGACTGTATAGAAAGAATAGCCCATCTTTATTTTCGATCGTAGTATTTAACATCACTTTCTATTCTTCATTAAATTCTCAAATAACTTTAATTGTCCCTTTTTCAGTTCATGTACATCATAAACTAGCTTTTCTCTTAACAATCTATTATTTAATTCCTCTACTATTATTCTATTAGGTATCAAAAGATTATAGAATAATAATTTTTATTGAATAATATTTCTAATTTAAATAAAATATGATTCTTCAATTATGATTCTAGAATATATAAATTAGGAAGCTCCAATATATCTTTATTCTGCAAACAATATCATCCCAAAAATTTTTCAATGTATTTTTAATAATTTTATTTGGATCAACTACTTCATAGTAAATAATTAAAGTAATAAAAAATTATCTTAATTCTAATGATGTTGTCTGGTCAGAAGTTTCTTTTAATACTTTATTCTGTTCTTTATCATCATCTAATAAATCAAGCACATTGCATATACATTGAAATATAGAATGTACAATACCATCTATGCCTCTAATTTCACCATAATTTCTTAACCCTTTCACCATAGTCTAAAACATTCTTAAATAATATAATTTGCTTGAGCTAAGATGAACATAAACAATACAACCAATTTGGTTCTTCTATTTTTTTCTTATCCAAATTTTATCTTCAAAATTTTATATCCATTTTATAGGAAAATCTGCATAAGTTTGTTGTCGAGCATCTTCAAATATTTTATTATATAGTTTGCATCCATTCTGTAACTATTAATTTTTTTATCTTTTTTTTTTCAAAATAGATGATAAACTTTAATTTTTATGATAGGTAATTCTATTCACAAATGAAAGATATATAACCAATCATTTAATAGTTGGTTCTTTAAAATCAATGTCAAACTGAAACATCATTAAATAACTTCATATGTAAATAAATATCGACAATCAGGATATATTTTGATTTCATTGACTTATCATATCTATATTCTCCAGTGTCCTTATCAATCATACATTTTTTATTATAATAGCTCTTATCCTGTCAATACCTTTATTGATATATTTAAAAAGATATTTGATCATCTTTGATTCATTACACTATTCAATATTTATATGCACTTGATAACGTATAACCAAATCTAAATTATATGCAATAATAAATTTGTTATGAAACATAACCTCATTTTTGATACCATATCATCCATCATGTCTTCTCCTGTAAATGACAAATACATTTTTGTCAATCATTGTTTGCTTTCAAGATTTTTTTCAAAAAAAAGTTTGAGCAATATCCTTTCATCATACATGGTTATTTAGGATTATCAAATCTATGTGAACCATGCATCGTTAATTTTATGATACTTTTCTGTTTAATCAATTTTTTTTATCAAATAACTCTATACAAATTATAGAATCTATGTCCATCACCATCAGATACTTATATTTTGGAGCTAACCAAAGTAAAATATGTACATGCAGTAAATGATATTTTTGGAATTTTACTATATATAAAGCTATGGATAACATAAAAAAAATAACTATATTAAAATATTAACTAGAATCTATTAATAATTATATATTGTCATTCATCATTAAGAAATAATATTTTACCTCCAACTATTTTTTAAAATGTTGGTTTCTAGTAATATTGAGCATCAATTTTTTAGGCTTTATTTTGAAAACTCTACTAACAATACTGGGCCTATCCTCAGCTCTTTGACTAGGAATTAGACTTAATACTGCTTGAATATTTGGCTATTATGTGTTGTAGAATAAATCATGATGCCCATAACATCTACAAATAGTGATAGTATTCGATAATTTTGCATCATATATTTTAGATTTTTAATAAAATCAGATGATAAAATAATTTTTTTTCCAATTACATCACCACCAATATCATCTCGTACCACTGCATCTTTGATATCCTGATAAATTTCTAATGAAAGGTCCTTTTTGATTTCTTCTAATATAATCTTGTATTTTTTCTTCAACACATGCAAAAGCATCAACTACACATTATTGGAATAATCTCCCACCTCTTATTAATATTTTTTTTATTGGGTCTTTGCTGTATTCTATAATCATAGCATTCTATCATAGTAACATATTGTCTAATTATAAAATATTTATGCTAAAGTTCTTTATGTTTGAGATCAATTTTGAAGCCATCTTTACCATATAAAAATAAATTCGGATATTGCATAGCCATGAAACTTGGATATAAATCATTGATATATTCTAAACCTTCTGTTTTACATTCAACAATAATATTGCATCGATAATTTACTTGGCCAAGAGCACCAATAATCAATCTATCTGTTTTAGAAGCCAGAGAAGCATTATACTGTAAGTTATCTTTTTGATATCTTTTTAATAATTTTAATTATATTAGTAGAAAATTAGATTCTCTAAAATGATCTCTAGTCATTCAAAAAGTTTTAACAATTTGATTTTTAGTATCAAACAATCTAATTAATTCTTCTATAATTTTTGATCTATTTCCAAACAACTATCATCAGAATTGAATGCTTTAATTTTGTTATTTACCTCATGCTCAGTAATATTATATATATATATATATATAATATAAATTTAAGCTTCTCTATATTAATCAGCAATTGTAAACCTATTCTATGATGATTCTTTGACCACTATTGTTACTCTAAAAAATATATGATCCTGACTTTTTATTAATTTTATTATCAATTTTAGCCCCTAGCGATATAATTTTAAACATCGAGTTATATATCTTAATATTTTCTCAAAATTTTGATGCTCTCCTTCCTCCATCATTCATGAACAAATCATCTAAAAAAAGTAGGAATGTCTCTTAACAATGGCAAATCCACTCTTCATGATAGTCTAAGCTAAATACAAGTCTTGATGTATTATATGATTTGCGTACATATATTCTTTATATCAAAATATAGCTCTACAAAAGCTGCAATGATCTTCCAACAATCTAAGATCAAGAGGTTTGATAAACTTCACTACATGATAAAAAAAGATTTTTTCAACATTCATCCTATGTTTTTAAAGTATATAGTTTATGTGCTTGAAAGAACTTACTTCGACATTTGAAAGAAATCTATTAGAACTTCGCTAATAATTAAATTAATCACCAACTAAAATAAAAAAAATCTAAATCTTAATAAATATATATTATAAATGTAATATATAAATGCTATTATTTTAAAATTGATAAATTTATACCTTCTTCTACCATCAATGTAATATTTTTTTCAGAAGAAATACTATTTACAATATTCCTTATTGTTTGATTTTCAAAGATGACACCTTTACAGATGCAACATTCATCTGTTACTAATGATGTATTCTTTCCAGTATTATATACTTTTCTTAATTAAAATTTTTAAAAATTTTATATATAGTAGACTCTAAATTTTTTTCACTATTTACAACTAAATAATATTTTATATATACTAACCTATATTTTCCACCAATGATGTTCAAATCATCATTCTCAATGATTATTGCCTTCTTTGTTGCCTAAGAATATTTATCCTTCTTATTCTATTTTACCTATATATATCTTCTGGATCAATTCTATCACTAAATAAAAAAATATGTTATATTTAAAAAATAAATAAAATAAAAATGGGCTGCAAATAGAATAATTCAGAATATAAATTATGAAAAAAACTTATTAAAAGTTGTAATGAATTACTCATTCACAATATGAACAATCAAATATCTACACGATTGATCATCCAATTATCATAAAATAAATGAATAAAAAGAATAAAAAAATAATATAAAAAATGAAGAATTCAACTAATTTTTTTTAATAAAACAATGCAGTAATAAAGAAAAGAATATGATAAATACTCAATATAATTTATCAAATGAGTAGAATAAATTGAGATTGCAGAATCATCTACAACAAATAGTAAATTTTTTGTTAGTTATTTTCTTTGAGAATAAAATATTTGAAAATAAATTCCATATCAATTCTTAAATAGTCAATCAATTTGGGGGAAAAATTTTAAATGATAGTTATAGTAGTAAAGTGCATCTATATTTTGGTCTATTATAGTATTGATTCCTCTTTTCACCCTCTTTCCTTTCATAAAATTTAGAAACTTTACTCTGATAATAATTGAATGGTAACTCACACTGATTCAATGATGATATGATGGCAACTCAATAGAAATTTAATAATAATAAATAGTATTTAAAGATATTTAGGTACAAACTTATTAATCAATCATTCAATAAATAAATAATATGATGCATGCAAAAATAGGATAATAGAAAAATGAAAGAACACTATCATAGTTTAATTCGCTCTTATATGGAGTGGTGGATGTATAATATTTTGGTAAAATACTTCAAGATTTCATTAAACGAATGGTAGAACTATTTTATCAATACAAAGAAATAAAGAAAGATAATTTTTTTTTTTTCTTCAAGGAAACAAAACAACACAAAATAGTACCAGAAGGATAATCACCTCTTATAGATAACCTCAAATACAACAACTCAAAAAAAAAATACAAGCTAAAAGGATCTAAACCACATTCTTATCAATAGATGATTTCGAGTTCGCATGAAATATTTTTCTATATTTTTCAATCTCTTCCTTCAATTCGCTAAACCAATCTAATAATCTTTTGTATATATCGACCGAAAAGTTATATTCCCATCACAATTGTCTATGCTCAAAGTCACTATCATAGTTTAATTCGCTCTTATATGGAGTGGTGGATGTATAATATTTTGGTAAAATACTTCAAGATTTTATTAAACGAATGGTAGAACTATTTTATCAATACAAAGAAATAAAGAAAGATAAAGTTCTTTTTTTCTTCAAGTAAACAAAACAATACAAAATAGTACCAGAAGGATAATCATCTCTTATAGATAACCTCAAATACAACAACTCAAAAAAAAAATACAAGCTAAAAGGATCTAGACCACATTCTTATCAATAGATGATTTCGAGTTCGCATGAAATATTTTTCTATATTTTTCAATCTCTTCCTTCAATTCGCTAAACCAATCTAATAATCTTTTGTATATATCGACCAAAAAGTTATATTCCCATCACAATTGTCTATGCTCAAAGTCAAGATCTTCATTAGCATTGTTAATTCTTTTATACACGTAGTATTCCATATCTTTAAAATTGTTATCTTCAACTTCAAATTTAATTTTTTTTAGCTTATTTATTGCAAACTCTATAGCATTTTCATTGGACTTACTCTGATCCTTTATAGTATATCCCTAAATCTTAATAATCTTAAGTGAGTCAACTTATTGTCCTACGATAATTTCTACATAGGACTTTAACTATCCATTTTTTCGAATCTCAACTCCATAGATCGGAAGTCTAAATTTATCAATAATTTTCTATAACATCACTTTCGATGATATTTTTACTAACTCTATTTCTACAATAACAATAAATGATAAAATTAGATTTTCAATAAAAAATATGCTAAAATTTAGTTGGTATTTTTTATTCAAAATCCATAATACAAAAATAATTTAGGATTATGACATACATTATGTAACCCTAAATTCAACAAGATGTAATTAATTCTCTAAAAAAGTATATAATGCAAACCATGTAAAGTCTTTCAAAATCAAATATCCCTAAATTGCTAAATAATTACTTTCAAAAACTATATAAATAAATATCCCTAAATCAGTTTCAAAATTATGAGAAACAATATAATATACAATTATTCAAAATATTTCTACCTCCATTATTTTTTTAAAATATTTTTAAAACACTCAAGGCCATTCTCCATATCAAAAATCTAAAATTTTTTTCTCTATTAATGAAAGTTTTTTCTTTTCTCATTGAATTTTTTGCATCTCTTATTTTACTTGAAAATTATCTATTCATGATTATAATTATCCAACTAAATTAGTTTTTTTACTATGTTTTCTTAATCATTCAATTTTTCTTTTTTAACATTTGATTCCTTTTATATTATGCTAGATTTATACATATATGCAAACATGCACACACACACACACACTCTCAGCCATTCCCCATTCTATGGTCTCATTCCTTGCCTCCCCTGAAAAAAATATTAAAATCCTAAATCTAAATCCCTCTTGTCTCCTCTTCCTCTTTCCATACCCTCCCCAAGATGGATTTACATTCTAACTTCCTTCCAATTTTATTATCTCGGTCCCCATACTATAACCCCCCTTTCCCACCGCGCCCCCCCCCCCCCAACAAAATCTCCACCCCTTTTCCCCAACATGGTTCTACACTCCTCTAACTCCCTTTTTTCTTCTTTAGATCCTACCCCAATTTTGCCCCTCCCCGACACAAAACCTTCCCTCAGTCCTTCGATCATCAACTTATTTTTTTCTCTTTTTTGATCCTTGAAATTTCTATTTAGGGTTTTCGATTTGAATTTGGATTGAACTAGATGAAGCTGTATTCTTGGGATTATATTAGTGCTATTTTTATATTTTTGTATTCATGAGTCTTGGTTGAGAATCGAGTGCATGATTCATTTGTCCTGTATATACTTCTAATGGCAATGCTTCTCTATTTCTTATGATTATTTATGATGTTTTATTTATTCCTTTGTTGATTACCCTCAAGCTCTTTCTCACCAAGAATGGTGACTAGAATTATGTTTTGTATTAGATATAATAAGAGCAATAATTGCAAAGCATGTGTTAGATATTTAACCATTTTAGTAGAATATTAAATAGGTCACTTTAACTATTTATTGAATAGGTTAGGTCAAGTGATCTGTTTATCAAATATAATATATTTATATTTCAAATCATGATCTATTTAATAAATATATTAGATTCAAATTTGAAATTTTCTAACTTGACTTGCATCTGACCCAATTCGTATACGATCCGACCTGATACAACTGCCACCCTGATATGCACCTCTCTTTGTTTTTGCACCCCTCTCATCTATATCTAATAAATATCATAAACCAATTGGATGCTATTTAGAAAACTAACTCTATCCATTCTCATCCACATCTCCAACCCATTTGACTCTATTTAATTACGCAGATGCTCTGCCTAATCCATTGACTTTATGCCTATTATCTCCAATCTCTTAGAGTTCTTTTATGTTAATTTATTTTTTTTCTTAAACATGGATTGCACCCATCAAGTTGCTAGCTCTTAGACTAGCTTGGAAAAATCCAAGCCTAGGGCTGTTTTAGGCCCTAAAACTTGCTAAGATCGAAACTACCAGCACAATAATTTTGGGCTTAGCTATGAGCTTGAATTCCAAACAAGCAAATTAAAAAGCATCCAATTTAAGTCCAATCCTACCTGACAAAAATTAGCTAGATTTAGGAGTGTGCATTTGATTTTTCTGATTTAAACCGAGCTGAAGTTTTGAAAAATCAAAATTTTGAATTTGTATTTTATAGAACCAAAAATCAAACTAAAATAGCTTCAAATCAAACAAATCAAACTAAAATAATTTCGATTTGGTTCGGTTCGGTGATTCGGTTTTGGACTTCTTTATGTTGGACTTTTGGTTTTGATTTAGACTTATTAAATTCTTTAATAGTTTTATTATTTAGGTTGCAGAATTGCACTTGGGCTTAGTTTAGGTGGACCATGATTTAGAACGGACGTGATAAATGAGTCTGATTCAAAATTTGACTAAATAAATCATGAAAAATAATTTTTTTAAATAAAAAATCTACTTTGAGATTTTATCATACGTTCTCCTAAATATGAATACCATCCAAAAAAATAACATCAATCTAACTCACCTAAACAAGGCTTCAAAGAAATAAAGAAAAAAAAAATATAAAATTTATACAAATATGTTCTCAGAATATTAACATTTGAAAATGAATTACTCTAAACTCAAAGCAAGAATCTCCTCTCATGGAGTAGATGCACGATGGATGGCGTGCAATCAGGAATTGGTCAAATAGAAGGGATAACGTAGTGTGTTATCTACCGTGGGATTTGGCATGGTCTAACTAGACCATCTGATTCAAGTAATATTTAGCCCAAATATAAATATTAAATCAAAAGAGATCAAATAATTTCAGTTTTCGATTAACCAAATTTATCAAATTAAATACCAAAGATCGAACCGATTAAAAAATTTCGGTTCGATTTTAAACAAAAATCAAAATTTTCAAAAAAAATCAAACCAAACATTGAAATAATTAACGGTTTGACTTGGTTTTCGATTATTCGAACCATTTGCACACTCCTAACTAGATTCACAATAAGTATGGACTTGCTAATATCAGAAAGATTAATGGATATTTAAATCCTCATCAAATCTGATTACAGGCTCTATTGGATCCAATCCAAGCCGTTTACACCTTTTGTCTACTTATGGTAAGTGCCCAAAGGCCACGACTAAGTGCTGCATCGAAACTGATACAAACAACTTTTCTTCATTTGTCTTTCTTTTTGTGGTAGTTGAAACTATAGGACCTTCTTCATATAGGTCAGATTTATCAAGTCAATCATTGTCTTGATAACATGACTACAGAAAGCGGATCAAAATGGGATTAGACATTAGTATATCCATATTTATTTTTATTTTATTTTATAAATATAAATATTAATATTAATTATATCTATATTTATTTTAAACAGATATGGATATATATTAGATACTGAAAATATAGATATAAATATAAATATAAAATCGATAATTAAACTTTATGATTATAAAATAAAAGATATTATTAAGTGGATTATAAATAACTTAATAGCATTAGTATGATTATATATTTTTTTAAAAATTTACGAGCATTATATAAATTAAATATTGTTACAAATAGAATCATATATTCTAATATGGATTGGTAGTTATCCATCCATATCCATTTTATTTTTCTTTGATAGATATGGATATACTCAAAAGTTTATCCATGTCTGATGTATTTGGATACCAAATAGATCCGAACAAAGAATAGCCCGTCCACTTTCAAATCTACTTAACAAGCAAAACTAAGGTAAGTCTCACTAAAAAGAATTACTCGTCCGATGTGGGATTTAACCATGCGTGTCTTCATTGTATATTGGCAGTCTATAGCTGATTATGGGCTGAGTTTGGGCATAGAAAATGTTGAATTTTAAGTAGGCCCATCTGAAGCACAACTAAAAAAATGAATATAGTTTACACCGGAAGCCCAATCCATCATCAGTTCTAATTAACACTTTGCAGGTTCCAAAGAGGATCCTAAAAAGATGACATTTAACTTTGAGTGATTTTTCTGAATGGAGTTTTAAAGTTAATCAATTATTTTAATAGTGAAGCTTAATAAATGTGATGGTTGGTCGGCCAACATATTTATTATAACACCCTGCATGAAAGACAAGTTCACTTTCCTTGTAGAACACAAGCAATCAGTTTCATCGATTGGTCTTAGGTCGGTGGAGCATGGATCACTCCACATGCATTGTGTCCCTCATCATCTAATGCTACAAAAGTGACATCAATCTTAAAAGCCATGGCTAAAGAAACCCAAATTAAGGAAAAGCAAGACACTTATATGTGGGGCTACACTGATTGGCTACCACTTCTCCGAGAAGGATGCAAAGCCAACGAATGGAAACTAATCAGAAGATATTTCTTCTGTCTGTATATGTGGAAAGGCTTGGGTCTTTAATAGATTTGATAATATTTAACTATTGATTTTGCTGGCACATTCATGACCACCTAAAGCTATGGCTTATATTTTGGAATTTCGATCCTACATGGTGCATGCTTGGATCACCGCCATATTGCCCATCTTGGAAATGGACGGCTCTTGTACAATCCCTCTGCTCCATGTATTTGACATTCCTATTTAACATTCTTTATTTTCAAGATGAGTGAGAGCCCTCCAGTTTTTAGATGAGCAAAGCTCTTTATTTTTAAGATGGATAATATAGCAGTTTAGTGGTGCAAAAATGCAATTCAAAGAATCGGACTCCAAAGAGCTACCAAATATGGTTGAGTGGTTGAACTTATCTTTTATTAGCATTAATGGTCTGTAGCTTTCCATATTTTAGCAGAATAGCATGAGATTGGGTCCCATGTGTATCATGAGTTAAGGCGCCGTTACTGTCAGTTTATAAAGATAGGCAACCATTGCTCAATAGTTGATGTAACTCATGAAAATAGATTCTAACCAAACAAAGGGAAAAAACAAAAAAGATAACAGTAATGCATGACCTGAAATCATCATAAATCGTTGTAATATTTTTATTTCCTATAGATGTTTGTTTTTACTTATATACTACTATTATTGCCTTTGCATTATTTCCTTTTTGCTTCTGGTAGTGATTATTTTCTTAGCCAATGACATAAACAACATCCAACTATAACCAACTGCATATGAATTAATAACAAAGATGAGTTATATTCGAACAAATAGTAATATAATATGTTTTGGATATTAAAAGAAATGAAAGAAGCTTTTAGAAAAATTGATAGTGAAAGTAAGGTTTTGTTATGTATTTATCCTTATCATTTTATATAATAATAGAGAAATCATCTTTCTCGTATTGCATAAGCAGCTCTCCTTTCTTTAAGAGAGTCGGGATCTTTTTTGATGCATAGCTTTCAATCATAAAGCATGGTTAGGTGGGTGACAAATTATCTATGGTTGTTATTTATTTCTCAACTCGTCGTGTTTGATATACCAACTATATTTAGTATGGCAATGCAATGGAAAACTATTTACTTTTCAATATAGACAATGTGTCATCCATCCAACCATGCACAGCACCATACAATACAAAATATGCACCATAAAGGATATGAACTCTTTTTGATAGAACTCTGGTTAAGATTAAACCCACATGATGAAGCTTTTGCACCACAAAATATGACACATGCTTAGATAGCCATCATGTCATCCCGCTTAGAAATGGATGACACTCGCTCGTCTCGAAAATAGAGAGCATTGCATTAGACTGCCAAACATGTGGATCAAAGAGATTGTTCCAAAAGCTCCCAATTTTATGATAGATGACATAACATTTATCCGAGCATGCATAGCTCTCTATATAATGAAAAAGATATACTAAAAAGTATCCGAAATCACAGACACCTATGGTAGTCTATGCACATGACTGCAATGAGATGTGCTATCAAGCTCCCACAATAGATCAAAGTAGTCTCGCTCAATTCTCTCCATTTTCAAGATGAGTGAGAGCTCTCCAATTCCAAGATAAACAGGAGCTCTCTGTTTTCAAGATGAGTGATGTAGCAGCAATCTAAATATGCATGCCCAACTATCTATAATACAAAAATGCACCTCAAAGGATCCAAACTCCATGTTTTGGGCTACCAAATATGATTGAGTGGGTCAACTCATCTTCTGCTGGCATTAAATGTGGATTTAGTTCATGTAGTTTTTCATATTAATTTAAGCAAAATGGTATAAGATTGGATCCCACGTACATCATGAGCTAAGGCACCATCACCATCAGGTTATCAAGATGGAAAATCATCATTTGATAATCGATGTAATTGAAAATTCATTCTTCACTATAAAAAATAATTTTTTTTAAAAAAAAATATAATAGTTATACATTGTTTGAAATCATGTACATGGCTTGAAATCATTATAAATCAGTGTAACATTATAGTGCCTATAGATGTTTATTTTACTTACATATTACTTCTTTTGAGTTATTTCTTTGTTGCCTCTTAGTAGCGATTGTTTCCTTAGTTAATGACATAAGTAGCATGCAATAATAATCAACTACATATGAAGTAATAATAAAATTGAGTTATATTTGAACAAATAGTAATATAATGTGTTTTGGATATTAATATAACAAAAGATTCTTTTGTAAAAATTAATAATGAAACTAAGGGTTTTTACAATTCATCCCTATAGTTTTATGTTATTGCAGAAAAGTCCTTATCTTTCCCATATTGCATAAACAGCTCTCTTTTCTTTGAGAGAGTTGGATACCTTTGTGATTCGCGGCTTTGCACCATAAATTAAGTGTGGCATGGTTGGGTGGGCTCATCCATCTCAAAAATAGATAGCTATTTGGCATTGTTAGGGCATGCTGGCTATATTTAGTATGATAACTCAATAGAAGATAACCGTCTATTTTTAAGATGTACATATTATCCATCTAACCATGCATGGACCTTTACAATGTAGAACATGCACCATAAAGAATTTGAACTCCTTTTGAAAGAACTCTAGTTAAGATCAATTCTATATGTTGAAGCCAGCCAACCGAGCTCATATCCTCTTAATTTGTTTTGGACCACAAAGAGCATCACATGCTTGGATAGCTACCAAGTCATTCATCTTAGAATTGGATAGCTCTCACTCATCTTGAAAATGGATAGTATTGCATTGGAAGGCCAAACACATGGGATGAAGAGATTGTGCCAAAAGCCCCCATTTTTAGGATGGATGATATGGTAGCTATTCTAGCATGCACGTCTTTATCTGTGGTATAAAAGATGCAATACAGAATATTTGAAATTATTGGCGTTTGTGATAGTCCATGCACATTGCTACATGAGGCATGCTGTGGAGCTTGCAATAGATCAAGGTAGCCTCATCGTCACCAAAGTCAACATGGACAATGAAGGAAATGTGGGAGTTAATGTGAAAGTGGAGAGCTAAAGGTAGCTGAGCATCTCTAGGTGCTAAAGCTGGTGAGCCATGAAGAAGTTTTTATCTCAGAGGCTAATCACTAGCCCGATAGAGAGTCTTAAATTAACCTCCACCTACTATGAGGAGCTCCTACCTCCTATACTAAAATGATAATGGCACTAAGACCCAAACCTAGGGATATTCTATGTCCTTATAACTATTATAGATGAGGAGAGCCTTAGGGCTCCCTCGAATGAAGCATTTCATGGCAAGAAGCAGTGTGGCCTTGGATCCAGCAGCGTCGAGGACCAAGTGGAAGGGGTGTAAGGGACTATATATAAAATGCCCTCCATGATATAGCAGTCTTGATTGCACTTTACCAGATTAAATCCCTAGCAGCGAGAGCTATGGCTATTAGATTGGACCCACAAGATCGAAGGCGAGTGGAGGGAGTCAAGGAATGGTGGGGGACATAAGCAAGTGGAAGAGGGAGAGACAGAGGGAGGTCAAAATGGCTGGCTGGGGAGCTTTGGGTTGATGGCCCTCCAAATAGCCTTCATCAAGTCAAACTCCTGGTGAGGAGGGTAGCAATTGCTATAAGATTGATTCGATGTTATTGCACTAATAGCATTGACAGAGAAGTAGGGAGTGCTCCACTCATCAGTCTTAAAGAGCTCGACCCAAGAGGTTGGTGGACTAAGGGTTATGCATTGCAGAACTCATGTCAAAGGTTAGAAACTCAAGGATCAAATGATAGCAAATTAACACAAAAATAAAGAAAAATATTCTATCTGATTCCATTTGAGGTTAATCTAAGGAACCTATAAATAATAAATTATAATATTTTAGGGATTAAATTACATTTACATAACAGATGGTGACTTATGCATATAAAGGACAAATCTATTGAAAATCCTAAAACTAGATATTTTGGAGAATATTATCATTATAAAACTAATCAATGCTAAATATTATCATTATATAATATTGTTCTAGTAATGAGTATATCAAAAGTATGAAGGAAAGGACCACTACAGCTTGGACCCTAGATATCTCCCAAAAGATGTTGGATGCCGAAGAGAAAATTGATTGACATAGTCAATACCTAAATACCACTGATTATATTAAGTTATATATGTTTGAAAAATAATACAAGTATATTGAAATAATCACAATGCCCATTACCTATAAGCATCAAATAAACCAAAATTGAGCTAAGAAGTTATAAAATTTAATTTTCTACTTTGGCGTGAAAAATCACTAGCTACATTGACCCTAACTTTTGCATGCATTACCATAATCTAACCATGTGTCCAAGAAAATGGTTCTATCCTACCTCATCCTCAATAAAATCTTATTATCCCGGTCTTCAATGTGCTACAAGTTAAACACAATCAAGGCTTATTTTTCATTTTCTCTTATTTAATGAGAGAAACTAGGGTTTCGACTAACCTGCCACCCTATCAAAATGATGATGTGCAATGTGGATTAGTAAAGGTGGCAAAGTATAATCAATAGTTTTAAGTACAAGATGCCAATCTTTATAGTTATTTGGCTGATGCTTAGATGAATCAAGATCTTCATTATTTTGATTGAGATGGAGGTGGGAAACAATTATGAAGGTATTTCAATATCTTAGCCAATATATCAAGATCCAAACATTGAAATCTCAACTACCATGATAAACCAAATTTAGGTTCTGTTTTTGGCATTAACTTTGATATTTAGTAATTAAGACATTTAAAATAGTAATGAAAGATTAGACAATTTGTTGATATCAACTGAGATAATAAAGATTGAGATTTCTCATATGTCATATGTCTGCATGTCTAGTAATAGTAGAAAATACCAACTGATATCTCAGCAAAAAATGAAGAACTTCATACACTAACAGAGAGAAAGAGGAGGAGATGCCTTAAATGATTCATCGATCATGCACAATGCTGGATAAATTAGACTGTATGAAACAAATTAGGTTTTAAATCTCCAACAAAAGAAAAAAGGTGACTCACATGGAAGAATGTGCAAAATAAAGAAAAGCCTTAATTTTCTGAGTTGCGAAGCCAAGGAGCTACGGTATTCTTATTCCATGGTCAAATGTCACACAGGGCTGCAGGATCCTCTGTGGTGCATTTTTGGCACCACATAACCTATCTCAGACATGAAAGGCTCTTGAAAACGCACCATGTCACAAGATCATATAAACACGGAATACAGCAAGAATCCTTTTTTTTTTTTAAACTATGTTTATTGGAACCTTAAAATGGTTTGGGAACATAGCACCTTCATCTTCATCGGTCTAATTGTAGGAATTTTCATTAGGAATCCTAAAACTCATTGAGGTTCTTCTTAATTTTGGCGGTCTTCAGTGAGTTCTTCCCTCAATCCTCCCGTTAAGCGTCTCTCAAGAAACACAAATGCCTCTTAATAGAGCATACAAGTAATCTTTAATACTTAAAGCTTAGAGCAATATATAGAAGAACAATGTGTACTCTATTATATTAAAAACCAAAGTTTGCTTTACCGGTGTATACTGTAATGTACCAATATTGAATCGAGACTTGGCATGAGGGGCATGCACGGTCTCATATGCTGAATCATTACATCAAGTATAATAACACTATACCAACATGGTATAGGACGAGATCCGACATCAAATTTGCGAACCTTAGTTAAAAGACTGGCATAAATATAGCATGTTTAATTTAAACATATGTGATTCATAGTACACATGATACTTATAAAATCCAATTTAAAATTTACAGTGAAAATCAACAAATACTTGCCCATTTAATTATGTAGTATATGTGTGGGCTAGCAACTGAAATGGCTAATGCCATGTCGGGTTGAATCTTCTTTAAGCAAACAGTGGAGAAATCCCACCACTCATTTCATTATAGTAATGAAATGGGTCCGCGAGAAAGAAGGAAAGAAGAGTGGAGAAATCCTACAATTTCATTAAAATAATCAAATTGGTACAAGAGAGAATGAGAGAAAGGAAAAACAGCAAATTAAAAAGAGAATGAAGTCGGCCGGCATCAAGCATTTACACTTAAAAAATTCCCGTGCCTACAAGATGGGAGACTGGAGTCGTTCTCTTCTTTGTTTTCGATCATTTGTGCTACTATTGCCAAGCACTTTTTGCCCTTGAAAATTTACATAGATTTGAAGCATCGGCCGGATTCCGATTCATTTAGGAACATGTTATATGAGGGATCTGCTTGCAAGGTGGATTTCAGAAATTCAAGAGGTCATAATTCAAGCCAGATTTTATAGTTAATTGTCTGTTTATTGTCCAGTGTAAGGCAGAAGAAGTTTCACCGAGAGCACTCTCAAAAAGAAGTTTAACCGAGGGACACTGTTGCATAACATACATACAGACCTGTTCCATGGAAGAAGTAACAGGCCTTTGGATAATTCTCCTACAAGAAATCCAGATATCCTCCAATAATGACAATATTCCATAGCAAAAACCTTGCTAGTTTTCTGCATCACTAATTTTATCCATGGCAGTACATGTTTTATCACCTCATACTTGAATAACTTAGCTCTCACATCAAGGAAAAATAATTTTTCTGTACAGTATCTCCTCAAGAGCAGCTATCTTTTCCATCACATGACCTTTGCAATAAGGAAGCAGATAAGATCAATAATGCATGATAGAAAACTGTTGAAAGTTATTTCCAGCTGAGGTCATGAGCTATAGGCCCCATGGAAAGGACACTAATTTCCTGCCAACTTACAGTCACATATTCCTTTTTCCTGGGTAAGGTTCGTACATTCTTGTAGGTCCCCTTAATTTACCGGCCTCATAATGTGCGAAATTGTGACTGATACATATACGTGTGATTCCTACCTTCCTTCAGAGGGGGCATGATAGTGTTTGATAACAACCCTGTGAAACTGAACCATTTGGATCAACCGATGAGAGTAGAAATGTCGACGATGCTTGAACCTTGGGAGTAGATTACTTCAAATGCAACTTGGGTTCACTATATGCCGCTAGTCTGCATAAAAATCACCTCCACGTTCAATGGTCTCAACTCCATGGTGCAGAAGATTAGATCTAATGACCAGCTTGCATATGGACATGTGCTGGTCATTTGAGTTTAAAGGAATGCACATAACTTGTTAGGTGGAGCATCCTATCCCACTTGCATAAATTAGGCCAAAAGTCATCGTCTTCATACTTAGTTGAAGCGATAATGCCAACATATATAGATGTATCCCAAGTCAGACATGCATGACAATGACCATTTTATCTTTTTCTATCTAAATGCTTGCTTGGGCTGATGTACAAGACCTAGGGCATCTAGAACAAATGAATGCAGATGCATTAAGAAATTGATAATTTGGTCTTTCGTATATTAATTTTGCATGTGTCATTGTCTTTCCTCTTGGTTTATCGATTCTAGGTATTTTGGATATTTTCATAACAAGATGAAATTGATATTTTGGGCAATTTGGATCTTTCTCTTCATTCCTTCATCCTTTTCATTGGCAACTTTTGAAACCAGAAATACCACATGTCCGAATGCTTAAGTGTGTTTATCCATTAAAGATTGATTGATCGAGTACCATTTAAATGCTATGTTCAAATTTCTTGATTCGGTTGAATGTCATCTTCTTCTAGACACTTTCAACATTAAATATGCATTCTCATCCCCCATTTCATTTTTTCCAAAACGGATTATCTCCATTATTTTCTTTTCAATTTTTCACAGTAACAGTTAGTCATCCTGTTGGCACCATTTGTCCTTGGTTTTGCTTGATGGGGTCCATTGACAACTTTGAGCTAGATATTTCATGGAAGCTAGCCCTTTCCCCCTACCCCTAAACCTCCCATGATGACGAAAGTAGAATTCAATCTCAGATTTTTAGGAATGGCTAGTTGGTGTCATCTACTCTTAGGTCGAGGTATCCTCACCTACTAAATTTTGTTAATTTTGTTGATTACTGTTCAATGAAAACAATAAACTTCCATACTAGTCCAAGCAAGCCTAATTAAGGATATATATATATATATATATATATATATATATATATATATCCATTTTAGAGTAGTTGATTCTTCTTGGACTCATGAGGTCTTCTAGCATGAGCAGTTGCCTATGTCTTATTTTAAGGAGTGAAAATGGATTGATAATATCAGGCTGTATCTTAGTCGGATAGAAAATACTAGATATATATCGATTCAAAAAAAATATAAATCTAACAATTACATCTAAAATCTAAACCATAATATTCTTCTTATTTAGAGTGATTTATTATACTTGTGATATTTAAGTTTTATTAGTTAATTCTTCTAATAAAATCAACCTTTTTCTTTTATAAAAAATGAATACAGTCCATTTTATTTTGAATAAGAGTATAGTTTAGTTTATTTTGAATAAGAGTTTTTGAATAATATTCTTTTTATCATCATTTAATTAAGTTTTTGGATGTCACTCAAATATGACCATCTTTGCTTTCTCTTTCTTTGTTTCTTCTTCTCTTTTTCTATAGAGAGAAATATCTGTTATGATATATCATGTTGGGTCATATCGGGCCAAATCAAAAAACCCTAAATTCAAAAGGAAGAATTTGAAATAGAAAAAAAATAATATTTAAAATCTCAAATATATCATTATCTCATTTATTTTTTATTTTATATATTTTTTTAGTCATAATTATGAACCTTTCCTAATCATTCACATCAATTTGACCCATGGCTTATAAGACATATTACTATCGTAGGGGTTTGGGAATGAATTCAAAGGTTTATTTAATTCATTATGATCTATTGAGTTGAAAGGTTCGAAATGATGTATAACTAACATAATTATAATTAAGTTGATATAGGTTAACCCGCACCCTCCCAATTATAGAAAACTCTCACCTAATTTCTTTATTCTAGATGAATTCAAGTAGAGTGGCAAGTTTGGGATAAAATTTGCTGCTCCTAATTTGCATGAGGATCCTGTTAAATACTGCAAACTATTGTTCGATAAATTTTTAACTCGAAACTCTATATTCGTCCAAGAATCAGACCAACTTGGAAATGAGATATCATGAAATCAATATGGTCTATGTGTGAGTGGCTCACTCACTCCCCCAATCCCCTTCCCTGGTCACCCTCCAAGTAAGAGAGATAAAAGATTTTGGTGTATCTCTTCCAAGCATAGAGGAGGCTCATCCTTTTACTACAATACAAAATCACACTCTTATTCACTATTGTTGCAGATGCCTGGCTCTAGTCGAAGTGGTTGGAGTCGACTAGAAATCACCGACATGGTGAGACTTGCAAAGCAAGTTCTAGTCGGAGTTGGCTCCAGTGAAGATCCTCTGACGATCAAATCAAGAAACTGGAATAAATGAGAAGAAATACGAGAGGATTTCAGGAGCGAGTGTGCGTACTTGGAGGGTCTTTTTTTTATTTATAGAGAGGCGAGTGTCATAAGGAAAAAAGTAGTGGGAGGCCAGAAGCCATACCATCCCATGATGTCTGGTCCGATTTTCGATGGCGAACGTCACTTTGTTTGATGCGTAGTCAGCCACTCTTAAGGGTGGCATGATTTGATAGGACTTCACCCGATGCGCAGCCAGCTGTTGGAGTGGCATGGTCCAACATGGAGTGATGTGACTTGATGGGATCGTATGGGGATCAATCTTTTTAAGTACAGTAGCCAGCAATAGTTGAAGGGAATGTAGCTTGTAGCTAAGGGCAAAGATCGGTGAGGGATCCTTCGATCGAAGATGATGCTGGGCTCAAGATCTTTCTTGGATCAGCATCTGATGCCCGGATGTCACCTTGATGTCAGTGGCTAAGGACCTGTAAGTGAAGTCAAAATCGACAGCCCAAACTAGATTGGCGATCGAAGTTAAGATTGGTGGCCAAAAGCTAAGGTTGGCAGCCGAAGTTTGAATTGGTAGGGCTTTCCATCATGAAGCTTCGTTCAAAAGGACCAGTTAGAGAGTGAGGATCGATGAGGTCTGAAGTAAGATCTTTCACTACTTCATTATGTACAGAATAACTTCCTTTAGCATAGCTTTTCCATAGTTTTGGGATGATATATCTATCATTGAGATTGTACTCATTTATCTCTGATTAATATTATAGCGGTAACCTTGCATATTTCGTCATGGGTCCCCCCTGGCATGTGTCTTCGGTATGGATAAAATATCACCTCCCAACATATGCCCCCTACTCTTAAATTCGGATCATGGAGGGTTCGAACAAAGGGAGTACATTGATCCACAGCAACTGAAGACACGTCCCTGTTTTAGCTAAAATGATGCATCTGTGTCTTTTTGAAGAAAGGAAGGATCATATCAGGGGTTAATCATGATAAAAAAAAATAGGATGATTTTGCAGAACTCGAAGGATGGCATACTTTATTTTAGTTATAACCCATAAATGAGCCATCTATCAGCTTTTATTAGTCAATGGGGGTGCACCAGATGTCAGCCATCCGACGGTCAGAAGGATTTGGTATCTGGGCCGTATCGGCCTTTCTGTGCCTATAAAAGAGGTTGTAACCTCTTTCGTCTCTCTTTGTGTTTCTAGATCATTTTTTTTTCTTAAGTCAGGTTTTTGGCTTCTTCCAAGCTTTTTGAGAGGCTCTTCTTCCAACTGTCTCCTTCAGTTTTCTTGGGTTGCCAGCAACCTCCTTCGACGACTTCCCTTGGTGAATTGTCCCATCTCCTGCATTGTCGTAGGTGGGTTTCCTTGCTCCTCCATCGATTTTTTGATTTCTCTTTTTTTTTGCTAATTTTTTTTACCACCTTTTTATTTACTTCATTCCTTGTCTCCCATTTTTCTTCTTCTATCCTTCAATGGCGGGTTTTGAGGGTTTTAGTGAGGATTGGTCTTTCGGATCCTCCTCTTCTTTGGGGAGAAATCTCGTAGGTTCCGATGTCGGGCACGAGGATGGACCATCTTTCGTGCCTAGCACCATTGGGTCTGTGTTAGACTCAGGAGACTTGAGTCTAATATGGGCCCGATATGGGATCCTATCTTCGTACAAGTTGGAGCCTCTAGGGTCTAGCGATAGGATCAATGATCCTCTCTTGATAGGATTAACCTATATGAAGAAGCAATTAGGGCCAGATTTAGGTTGTCCATCCATCCTTTTATGGTAGAAACTTTCTGCTTCTTCAACATCTTCCTTTGCTCTATCATTCCAAATTTCTTCTACTTTATCATTGGTTTCGTTGCCATTTGTATCTTGGCTAAAGTCCAACCATCCATTCCTCTCTTTCGATCTTTTTATACTATGAAGAGATGTGCCAAAGATTGATGGTACATCTTACCACTAAAGAGGGTCCCTATTTTGATAAAGGAGGCCCCTTCTTCGATTCATAGGTGGAAGGGTTGATTTTTGTTTGTTTTGAGCCCTTCCATTGATCGAGAGTCTAAGATTTTCCTATGAGGGTCGACTAAAAAATTCTGTCTTTCAAATCCCAAAGATGGAGGAGAGGAAACAGAACGCTCTAAAATTTTATGGGAGTATAAGATTCCTCCTTTAAAGAAATTACTGTCAGAACAAACTCCCTTCCATGTTAGTCTCAGTCCGACCGACTCTAGAGGTTAGTTTAGCAGTCCTTCGATGTTCACCTTCTTTTTTTTCTCCCATTTTTTTTCTTTTTAACTTATTTTGGCTTATTGCAGACATGAGGCCCGAAGAACTGAGGTATTGAGGAGTAAAAATGCACAGAAGAAAAGGAAGGCATCCTCATCTGCTACCATTGAGGCCCAGAAGAAGCAAAGGCCCTCCAAAGCTGGTCAGAGGGAGGTGCTCCCTCTGGCTTCTTCCACCCAGGTGGGAGCTATATCGGCTCTCCTAATCCCATCTTGTCTCTCGATGCCAGCAGCTCTCCCTACCCCCAGGTTGAGGGGACTTTTGTTTGGGCTGATCAGTCAAGCCCAGACTCCGTTGAAGCATCTGTTCAGTGGAGGGAGGACCCACCCTCATTTCCTACAAATGCCACCCTCAAAGACTGGAAGACCATCTATCGTGCAATTAAGAGGATGCTCATTGGCATCGATCTGGACAAGATCAAGGAGCAGAGCATTGGGAGACAGCAAAGGGAGGCCATGACCTCCTTCGTTCGGGTGATTTCTTTTTCTTCCCTTCTCTTTCAACTCTTTTCTTCCCTTTTCTCTTCTTCTCTCTTTTTTTTTCTTCTTTTTTTTGGTGGTTGCCTCTTTTCTTTTCTGGGTATACCTGGGCCATTACGTCACCAACTTCATTAACTTATTGAGGATCACAGAGACAGAGACCATCGAGATGAAGAAGAAGGTAAAGGCCACTGCGACCAAAGCTCGATCTAAGATTGAGTCGGCCAAGGTTAAAGCTAAATACCCAAAAGAGGCATTGGACAAGGCCGAAGCCACCAAGGTGAAGGCTGAGACCGGCCTATATAGCTTTGAAGAAAATGAGGTGACAGGCGGCCCAGGCCAAGGCCATAGAGGCCGACAAGAAGGTGGAGAGCTAGATCACTGAGGTCAGACATCTAGCAGTCGAAGCATTCTGAGAGTCGGAGGAATTCTTCCATGTGAAGGTAGAGTTCGATCAGAAAGCTTATGCTGTCGGTTAAGACAACTACCATAGCACGATAGTGGCATGCTTCTCGGACCTGGACATGGCCTTCCTAGATGAAGAGGAAGGAGAAGAAAAAGAAGGAGGAGCCATGGGAGACCTGGCCCCTGATCTTGCTTCAGCTGGAAAATGGCTAGAGTCTGGTTCAGTGCCTGGAGATGTGCCAACATCAGCCATTGTCGAAGCTTTCTCACCATCGAAGCCTGCTGAAGCTACTCTAAGTTCCTCTACCAGTCCTCAAGCCGAGGTTGTAAATATTTAAGTTCTATAATTTTTCTTTTGCTTTTCTGTTAATGTGATGAACATTTTTATTTTAATGAAAAATATAGTTTTTACATCCTTCTTTGACTATAATATTGTGATGTGTTTACTTAGTTTGATTGATGTAATACTGCGCTGAACCTCTGCCTATAATGACAACCCTACCAATTCGACCCCAAGTCAAAGTCCTTGAAAAAGGCATTAAGAAGGTCAGAAAATAAATAGTCAAAGCTGGATGGAAGCTCTCAAAGATGAAGTAGGAATATGATAAAGCTTTGACAGAAATAAATCGCTTGACGGCGTACTCCAAGCAGACTTGCAAGGAACACCTCATGGAGGGGTGCAAGTTGATCGAAGTGTGCAATAAGCTCATTCAGATGGAGACTGAACTGTTTGTGAATCTTTTCAATGAAAATAATGGGATCTTTAGTTCTCCACCTGTTAGAAGATTCGATGGTTCTTCTTGTTCCATTGGCCCGATGTCTCTCAGATATGGTGTTAATGACTCTGACTGAGGGTCAATTTATGGAAGGCTCTCCCTGCCATTATTCTGACTGTTGGGGCTCCCTTTATCGCTCATCGCATTGCTCGCGCCCGTGCCTAATGAATCGATCTAGGCGCCCATGATGAATGAACTCTTCAATCTCATCTCGGAGTTCGATGCATTCCTCTGTGTCATATTGTGGTCACGATGGTAGAGACAGTACTTGTTTGAGTTACAGTAACCCGGCTTTGCCTTCATTCTCCTCACCCTGTGGAGCTATCCCCTTATCTTCATCAGCACTTGAGTTCAGGGAGTGTTCAGCAGTTCGTGAATCTCCTTGGTGGAAATGCATGTCGCCCTCTTTCGAAGGAGCTCTTCTATCAGTGGTTCCATGGACGAGTTTGGGACCTCCAACATCTGGATGGAGATCGAGAGTGCTATCGATTCTTTTCATGATCCTTCTTCTGTAAGGACTTCTTAATCTCCTCTTCTTTTCTTTCTTCGGCACCCATATCCATCGAGGGCTTATTTTCAAAAGCTTCATCCGCCCATGCATATTTCTCTTCCCAAGCTAACATCTCGATGAAATCGCTGGGATATGTCTCTCTAATGGATACCAAAGATCATTCTTTAAGAGTCCACCCTTTAGGTAGTCATCACGACTGACTGATTTAGATCGCAAACTTTCAGTATGGCTGCATTGAAATGGTCGAGGTAGGATCGAAGCAATCTTTCTTCTTTCAGGTTGATGTTAATCAATAAATCTGATCCTTTACGCTGTCTCCTGTTGCTAATGAAATGAGTCACAAACAAACGACTCATTTGGTCAAATAAGTGGTAGTCCTAGGCTGCAGACTTGAGTACTAGTGTCAAGCCACACTTTTTAGAGTGGATGGGAAGACTCAGCACAGGACAGCATCGATGACCCCATGGAGAAGCATCACAGCTTTAAAGCTTTCTAAGTGATCTATGGGATCGATAGCCTTGTCATAGCTCTCTAATTATGGCTTCTTAAAGTGGTTGAGGAGCAGTTTTTGCATGATCTGAGTACTAAATGGTGGATCGGTATTATAGCCATCATCTCACATCGGAGCCTAGTTATGAAGGACTTCGATCTGTTGATTCATGTCTCGAAGCCTACAGTCAATTTCTGTATCTTGAGCAAAATGAAATTCTGAATACAGCAAGTGAGATCGGCTCAGGGTGGAGTCATATCCAAAGTGAGGACTCGAGGATCACCATATCCTACGCTCTGGCTCCCGAGGGCGGCTTTATCGAGTCTATCCTCCCAACTCAGGGCCTTGCAGAGGGATCTGAAGTTGTTCTAGCAATGGAGCAACCTATGGTGTGGGATTATTCTACTGTATTGTTTGGATAGCAATAATCAAATCGCGAACCTATTGGATCAATAAATTAAACTGCTCCATATTGACCACTACTTTCAGCTAGGGAAGCAGAGGTGGAGCCTCCAAAGATGGCATTTGGGCCTGCTGATTGAAAAAATTTTCCACTGGCCGAGAGTTGGTAGCGTTGGAATGGCAGGAGGATGCTCCTTTGTATGGTGCCATGGCATGGACCTCTTGCTCCTTCTCAAACATGGGTTTCAGCTTCTTTTTCTAGCGTCAATCTATTACTGCAAATTACTGACTCTAGTCAGAGTGGCTAGAGTTGACTGGGAATCATCGGGATGGTGAGACTTACAAAACAAGTTCTGGCCAGAGTTGGCTCCAGTGGAGATCTTTCGACGATCAAGTCAGAAAATTGAAACAAATGAGGAGTGTGAGAAGGTTTCAGAGTGCGGGTGTGTATACCTGGAGAGTCCTTTTTTTTCTCTATTTATAGAGAGGCGAGAGTCATAAGGCAAAAAGTAGTGGAAGCCATTGTGATTAGGCCTGCAAATGGGTTGGATTGGATCGGGTCCTGAGTGATCCCGATCCAATCCGATTTCTTGATCAGATCTTGATATTGGATCCATACCCATCCTGATAAAAAATTAGATCGGATCCATGGCCAAATTTATTGACCCATTGGATCATTAGGTCGGATCGGGTCCATATATAACCCGGCTCAAATCCATGAAATGCGGATCCGATTCGGGTTGGGTCAGATCACGGGTTTAATTGATTTAAAACCTACCATCAATGAATACTAATGCTGGATAACAACTAAGAAAGACTTCTTTTTTTTTTTCTTTCAATCCTCTAATTGTAACTTCTAATAATTAATTGTATTGGATAGCAGAGGAAAACAAGCTGTTTTTGAGAATAGTCAAGATTCCAGAAGTCCATATAAAAAAAAATAAATTTTATATAGTGATATAATTATCCCAATCTAAAACATCATATAAGAGTAATACTTGTATTTGATTAAAAATAAGACTGTATATACTGTGGATGACACAACATCTGTGCATATTAGAGCATGCTCTAAAATTTCTTAAAGTCAACAAAATGAATTGGAATTCAAGAAGTCTTCTTGCTTTTATACCTCATGGCACAGTAAACATAAACCATAAGGTTTAGAAAACTGAGCCTAGCAAGAAGTCAGAAGAAATAATCGAGATGTCCTTCATTTAAATTATCAGGAATCCATCCAATCTTTCCTTTTTGGGTTGTTATAGATGTTACAACAGTCAGAATAAAAGAATTAAAGGGTTTAAAAAATTTTAGTTTTGGAGATTTTTAGTTTGAAAATCAGATAGGGAAGATCAAAGGGTTTGAAAAATTTTGGTCCAAGTCCAAACCCCTATTTGGGTGAGTCACTTTAACTGGGTTCGAATCCTATATTTGGGTCCGGATCGGATCGGATCATGTATCTTAAGATCCAAATTAATCCAAAAGTCTCCATGAGTCGAATCGGATCGAGTCGGATCCAAATTCAGAAAATCCAGACCTAACCCAGAAAAGGGAATGGGTCCAATTTTTGAACCCGACCCAGCTCCATGGGTCTTTTAAATGGGTCTGGATCGGGTCTAACCAAATCGAGTTTGATCGGATCACGGATCAACCCAACCCATTTGTAGCCTTAATTCTGATCTTCCCAGTCATACCATCTCATGATATCTGATCTAATTTTCAACTGCGGATGTCACCTTATCCGATGTGCAGTCAGCTACTCTTAGGGGTGGCGTGATTTGATAGGACTTCATCCGACGTGTAGCCAGCTGTTGAAGTGGCATGGTCCAACGTTGAGTGATGTGACTTGATGAGACTGTATGGGGTTCAACCTTTCCAAATAGGTCCGCCAACAATAGTTGAAGGGACTGCAGCATACTGCTAAGGGCAAGGATTGGCGAAGGATCCTTCGATCAAAGATGATGCTGGGCTCAGAATCTTTCTTGGATCGACATCCAATGTCCGGATGTTACACTGATGCTAGTGGCTAAGGATCTGTAAACAGAGCCAAAATCGACAGCTAAAGCCTAGATTAGCGACGGAAGTTAAGATCAGCTACCAAAAACTAGGGTTGGCGGCCGAAGTTTGAATCAATGGGGCTTTCCATCAGAAAGCTTCATTCGAAAAGGCCAGTTAGAGAGTGAGGATTGGTGAGGTCTGAAGTGAGATCTTCTACTATTTCATTATGTACTGAATGACTTCCTTCAATGCAGTTTTTCACAGTTTTGAGATGACATATCTACTATTGAGATTGTATTCATTTATCTTTGATCAATATTCTGGCGGCGATCTTGCATACTTCATCACGGGTCCCTCTTCAGCATGTATCTTCAGCATGTGTGACATATCATCCCCCAACATTAACTAATAACTTGGATGGTCTACCTTGATTCAACTCAACTCAAGCGGTTGAACCACCAAATTTAATGATTCCAATAAATTTATGTCAAAAAGTTGCTCTTTTACTTGATTTAGCTTCGAGTAAGTGTGGGGTGAAGGGTTGAGCAAGTTGACTCCCTCATATTTTGGAACATTGGTTGTACCCACACCCGTATCTTTGTTTTTGTTACTATAATCAACGGGTACGTAAGATTTAGATATTATCAAGGTAGCACCAATATCATTATACTACTTCCCATATATTTAGGTGTGTAATGAAATGCCTCCAATAATTAACATATATCTCTTAAATTGTAAACTGCCAACTATTAATTACCTTTTCAGTTTTTACATAGACTAATAAAGCAACACATAGCTAATTGGCAGCATTTACAAGAGAATAGGAAAATATAATGCTAGACAGGTTCACGGTAACTTGTTTTCATGAGCCAAATGCTTTCTGGTATCCCGAGCAAATTTGCATGGACCTCAGTGTTGGCTGGCTCATGCGTGTTTCACATATATGTCAGTAAATTTTTGTTATTACTCTAAATAAAGAGAAACAAGGATAGTGTATTTCCAGTCTTGAAATATAAATGTTAGCAAATTTATATATAATGAGATCAGAAGATCATAATCATCCATACTACCTTAATGTACATGCCAAAGACATTTTGAGAACAATCACACAAATAGAACACATGCTAAGGCCTATCAATTATATATAAATTAAATGTAAATTCTCATCTAATTCATCCCTATTACGAGGCATGCCATGATGTTATTATCTTCTTTCATGTTAAATAACCTATATAGCTTTATTTCTATATTCTCTACAGGCACACATCATTCAGTCTGACCTTTTGGGATGAAGCTTCAATTGTTTGAAACTTCAAGTAAACCACTGACATCAGGAGAAAGACATGGAGTCAATGGTGTGGATGCAGACAGAAGTAGGGGCATGAGTATTCATCGTAGACTCTAGAGCAAGTGGACGACGAGAGAGGGAGCAAAAGAAAGGCGACATGGTAGTTGTAGTCATAGTTTGAAGAAATGAAGCCAGAGTGTTTTACCCCACATAAAGTCATTGAACTTTAGTCTTTTTTCGGTCCAATAAGAAATAACAAATTCAATTCAATCATGGGACTTCTCTTATAACGTGTGTGAATGAGAAGAAAACAAAAAAAAAAAAAAAAAAAAAAAAAAGCTACGTCATGGTCCATTCAGTGTGTGGGAACAAAACCCTTGTTTCCATGTAACCGCGTCTGCGGCTTTACCACCTCTTCATCCAACGTGAAGCATGCATAGGCTATTACGAGTCTTGGGTTTATTCGAGAACTCTTTGTGAGGACGGTTCATGCGTGTGCACTTTCAATGCCACGTGCCAAATGAGGGCTAGTGTGGATAATAGGGAAAAAAAAAAAGATTTGTTGTTCACACGTTTGACCACACGTGTCTCTCATGAAAAGCTTGTTTTTTGTTTTTTTAATGTGTCCGTGTATATTGTGACGGCTTCTTCGTTTTTTTCTGTTTACAATCCGGGACTTGTGACACTTGTCACCTTTTTCTCTGGCGAAGATAAACCGTGTCCTCAGGAAACGCCTCAATCTAAACAACCAATCTAAACAGCCACTCTAAATACACTTAATTAATTATCAGAGAATAACTTGTTTTGACCTTTGATGAATGGGTTATGGCCATCTCTACAGACCAATGACCCTGCAGAAGAAAACCAGTAACTGTATATATACAATAACGGGTGTTTAAATTCTTATTCACCCGTCATATATAGTGAAATTTAAATCATGTCTGATTTAATAACATATCAGATTACAAAATTTCAAATCTCCATCATGGAACAAATAACAGTTGTTACACTTTTTGTATTTGGTGCATGTTTAGGAATGTCTATTTTGGAAAATCTTTGCACTCCTCAGAACTTGAAAGAAGGAACTCTCCAAATGAACCAAGCTATTAGTATACAACTCAGCATTAACCCAACTTGTAAGATAGGTTGTTGAGACTTGTCCAGTTAGGAAATGGTCTAACCAAACTATACATGTTTTGAAGCTTGTTCAAAAAGTATTTATTTACTTTTTTTTTTGGTAGAAAAAAAAAGAGTTGGGAGGGAGGGGGGGGGGGCGTCTCACCTAGGACTATCAAAATATGATCTGATCCGCCAATCCGATCCATGTTCGATCCGTCATAAACAGGTTTGGATTTAGGCTAAACAGGTTTGGGGCATAAACAGATCGATCCATTTAATCCGTTTAATAATTGGGTCGGATTTGGATTTTAAATATCTGATCCGTTTAACCCGTTTAACCGATTTAATATCCAGATCGAATTGAGTTAGATAACCTATTTAACCTGTTTAACTTATTTCTGACCCATTTAACTCAACCTGTTTAACCCATTTAAGACTCGTTTAATCTGTTTAAAATCGGTTCCTGACCCATTTAACCCGACCTATTTAACCTGTTTAACCCGTTTAACCTATTTAACATAATTTGACCTATTTAATAAACGGATTAAATGGATCGAGTCGGATTACCTGTTTAATAAACATGTCGGGTTCAAATTTAAATTTTTAACCCGTTTAATAAATAGGTCGGGTTTGGGTTGATAATTTTATGATCCGACCCGTTTATAATCCGACCCAACCCGATTGCCACCCCTAGTCCCGCCGTGGCTACCTCCTTGGGGCGTGACCATAAGGCCCCCAATCCCGCTATCCCTTAATCTCCACACTTATAAAATATGAGGATTTAGTGATTTCTCACATTTATAAAATGTATAGATTTAGTACAAGTTGAAGATTACTTGGATCAAAAAAACATCTTAGTGACCCCTCATTTGGCTAAGAGGACTCCATCTATTCTAACAATAATCTACTTTGTTAAAGTTAAAGTTTATTTTAATTATTAAAAATTTATTTATATTATAAAATATACTCATTTGAAACATATTATGTTATTTTATATTTCAGTATTTATTACTTTATATAAAAATTTAGTCCTTTCATATTTGAAAAAAGAAAGATAATGAATGACTTCATTTTATTTTTTATAATATTTTTAAATAATTTTATTTAAAATATTTAAAATATCAATAACTTCAACATGTTTCTATATCTATGAATAATTTTTTCCTTGCGAGTTCTTTAATAAATATATTATATATATATATATATATATATATATATATATATATATATATATATATATATATATGTATGTATGTATGTATGTATGTATATATATATATATGTGTGTGTGTGTGTGTGTGTGTGTGTGTGTGTATATATATATGTATATATATATATATATATATATATATATATATATATATATATGTATATATATATATATATATATATATATATATATATATATATATATGTATATATATATATGTATGTGTGTGTGTGTGTATAATTTTAATTATACTCCAATTAAAGAGTAACAGTTTATTTAATATATAAATCTTCAATACTTTGGTACTATATATTTTATTTAAATATTATATCTATAAAATCTATTTGGGTTAGTAATTAAGACTCTTGCTCAATTAATCTCATCCATCCATAGTTGGGATTGGAATAGAATCTGTCATTATACTCTTAGCTAGCATTTTTTATTTTGTATCAATTAATCACATCTTTAAAGAGTATTGCCAACTTATGGGTAGGAAAAATAAAGACAAGCTACAAACTAATATTTGACTTAAATACAAAAATATTAGTTTTTGAGATTTTTCAAAAGTGTTATGATAAAGAACTAAAACAAGTACCCAGCAATTTACCATAAGTGTGGGGTAAAGTGTTATGTTCTGGTATTTTTAAAAAAGCCACTAAAATAATATCATAGATTTTATGATAAAGATATGCTACAAATAAATATCCATAAATTTATCATAAATATAGGGAAAGAGTTATTTTCTATTTTTTCAAATACTATTAAAATAATATTGCTAATTCTGTAATTTCTTGTAGTGGAATATATAGTCCTACAAAAGCCTACACACACACACATATATATATATAGTGTGCATGTGTACGCGTATATATCTGCTAGGGACATAAAATTTTTAGCACACTCCTTAAATATTTTAAAATACATATGCAGTAAAACTAGTAAATGAGTTGATTTATCTTTTAGTTACATAAGTAGACCCAGATGAGACAAACTAGCTCTTCTTAGAAAATGTATATAGACGCTTTCAACTTCCAACCAATCAAATACAGAATAAAAAAAATTGAAAAGAATATATATGGGAAAGCCTCATCAAGTTATAAGGGCCTACATGATCAGACTTGAAAACAGTTCAAACAAATTTTTCTAAACTATTTATTTAAGTAATATCTTGTAGTATCTCCTAAGAACCACGCGTTCTAGTCAATCCATCCAAGGAATTCTTCTACCTTTTTATTTAATAATAAAATAATTATTATATAATAAATTGTAATTGAAAAGTAATATCTGTCACCACCCAAAAAGAAAAAGTAATATCTACCAGCTGTTCGAATATTGCTAGCAAAGTGATCACGTTGCTTTATCTCAACCTGACTCATAATTGCATATTATTATATCTCTCTGTAGGTCCCTTCATTAGTTACATGACACGTCGAGCTCAGGCGCTCCCTTCTCTCCGAAGTCCTCCCGGCTTATAAAAGCTGCGGCCCCTCCGTCGCTGGATTCCCCCGCAACAACCCGACCCGTCTTCACCGGCGCTGCCTCCTCCGTCACCATCTCTGCCACCTCGGCAACGCGCCTGCAAGTAATAGTCCGAGGTAAGCCAATTTTATTGCTAAAGATATACTTTTCTTTTTCCTTTCTTTATTCTTTTAATAATTTTCCCCTCTTGTCTTTGAACTGGTTCTGATCGCGTGTCATCTTTGATCTGGATTGAATGGCTCCGTCACCAAAAGAATTCATTACGTTGGAGCATGGACTAAGTTGCTTGCAACAAATCCTCCATTGAATTATTATTATTTTTTTCCCTTTTTCTTTTTTCTTCTTTTCAAAGTAGGTTCCTGGATCCTAGCTATGTTGCTTGGTGCCAAACGAGGTTCTGTTTATCCGTATATATTACTCAGAAAATTCTACAAAATAAACAAGAAGAAAATGGGATTCCTCTTCCAGTCACAACAATCAATGGTTTTCCCCACAATTTTATAAGTATTTTTAGAATAAATAAAAAAGATATATAATTATTTATTTTAATTTTTTATTTGTATTTTTCTTGTTGGGAAAATTTTGCGTGCAACGCCGGGGAGATCACGCCACGTGTTATTCCAGGTGGGACCCACCTTCGCTTTCTGACTTGCCAGCCTTGGCGGGACCCACTTGTTAAACGAAGTGGATGTACGAATTTAGGCATTCAATTCCTAGGTCGCATTGATCTCGTGGTTCTCGTTTCCCCACGTCGACTCCAACTTGGTCCCAGTGTCGACCCCAACTTGCTCCTCCGAGAAATTATTGGCTGGACCACGCCGAAGTAGAAGACCAGCGCATATATGGAGCACGTGCACGGTGGATAAGACGCAATCCGGAATTCGTGAAATAGAAGGCTTAATGTGGCGTGTTATCCACCGTGGGATTTGGTCCCCACGTCTCTTGCAATGAAAAAATTACTGATCGGGTGGGTCCCGTTTAGGTGTGTGAATGGGTGCGTGGACGTGGATGGATGCATCGTACCCGCCACGTAACCGTGTAGCTTTGCCTGTGGGACCCAGGTAACTTTCAATGTGGCAAAAATTAGTGGTGGATAAATATTGGAATCTTGGTCCGATTTACGTTAATGCATGCAGATCCATGCAAGCTTCCAAAAGCACCAATCGACCATGCTGGTCTTCGGGTTGGCGAACACAAAAGGGACTTGAAACCCTTTTCACCTTTTATGAGATATGGCAAGGTAGCTCGCCATATCCAGTGTTTGGTTTTGCTTCTTCATGTATCTACGGGAGAGGTCTGGGCTGGTCTACAAGCGCGAAGGTTCTAGATTCATGGATAGTCTAAATATGTCACCGTGATGTTAGATAGCAATGAAAAATTTCTCAGACTATGACTATTTTTTCTTATATATTAAGTTATGTTTGTCGTCTTCCTATATTGAAGGATTCTAAGTGGTGAAAAATATAAACAATGCCATGTCTAAGTATTATTTGAGTATCTTCCTTATGAATATTCTGAGGAGGCCTGACTTGGTCTATCCTTAAAATGCTTTAAAATAAATTGGGATTATTTTTCTTTAATTAAGTTATGCCTCTTGCTGGAGTTTTATTTAAAATAAAAAAAGATTTAAATTTTTTTATTTTTAAATTTTTATTATTTAAAAATATTAAATTTTATTTTTAACTTAAACACTTCTTTCCGAATAGATATGACTCTTTGGAAGAGAATATTGTTTTCTAAAGAAATACGATATTTTAAAAACATCGTATCTTTTCGAAACCATGGCATCTTCTTGATAATCTAGATAGAGTCTATAAATAAGCTTTGGATTCGACTATTTCAATAGGAATAAAAACTCTCAATCTCTTCTTGTGTTCTGTCTCTCTCTATTTCTTTCTAAGATAGAGATCGTCTTTCTCTATTTTTTTATTTTTTTTGGATATCTGAAAGGAATCTTTTGGATCAGCCTCCCTAACAATTATGCTTGTTAGAAGAGGATTGAATAGAGCCGGATCATTGTACCTTAAGGACGAGATCATCGAAGACCGCACGTGGGGGCAAAACATGTTCTTAGGACAGTGTTTCATACATTTTGGTTCAGGCAACATCTTCTCAATCTTCTTCTTATCTTAGTACTCTATTTTCTTTTGTAAAATCATCTTAAAATCATATAAACAACAATAGCAATTTTTAGATATTTTAATTGATTTTTTCCATCATCTCTTTCTTTCAAGTATTAAGGTGTTCCTATATAGGAAAAGTATAAAAGATGGAATAATATTTTGAAAAAATTTTAGAAATATAATCTTGATTTTAGTCTAATTTCACTTATACCTCCTGTACTTTAAAAAGTATTAAACTGATCCTTTTAGTTATCGATATATTATAATATAATCCAATTGTTCATTTATCAACAAACAGTATTAGCTTTCTCTCTTAAATGGACAAAAATGTCCCTCACTCATATAGAAGAGATTGCTAGTAAGAAAGAGATGGAGGTAGAGAAAGCCACCATGAAAGGAGAGGGTGAGATTATAAAGATCAGCATGAAGGAGGAGGACGGTATCGAATGCCTCATAGATGGGATTAGAGGAGAAGGGGGTGAGGAGGAAGGAAAGGAGGGGAAAGTGGCCGCTGACAATGAATGGGTAGAGGTAGAGAGAACACCGTGAAGGGGGAGGACTCATAGGCACCCTAAGAGAAAGTGGATGACAAAGAAGAAAAGAGGATGAAGAAGAAGGGGAAGGGAAAGGATGGATTGCTAGTGAGAAACGATGGAGGTGGAGGGGGCCATCGTAGAGGGGTAGGGCTCATGAACAAGCTTAGAGGAGAAAGATAATGAAAAAAAAGTGGGTGAGAAAAAAAGGAAGGAAGGGTGAGGGGATGGCTCATAGGCGGCTTGGAGGAGAAGGATGAGGAAGAGAAATGAATGAGGAAGGAGAGGAGGGGGATGGATGGGTCACTAGTGAAGAATGGTTGTAAGTGAAGAGAGCCACCGTAGAGGAGAAGGGTTTGTAATGGGCTTGAAGGAGGAGGAAGATGAGGAGGAGAAGAAGTGGATAAGAAGAAAGAAGTGGAGGGAGAAGAGGAATCGTCGGTAAGAAATAGATGGAGACGGAGGAAACTATCATAGAGGAGGAAAAATGGATAAGGAGAAAGAAAGAAGGGGAGAGAACGAGGCAGAAAGAGGGATGCCAGCAATAGAGGAATAAGGAATCAATTAGATAGGAGGGAGGAGAGAGGAAGTGGAGATAAAGATATTTTTATTATTTTATAAAATAATAGTATCTTATAATAGTCATATAATATCATTTCATTAATGAAGATAGATAGCTATACCATATTGAAACATATTGATAATTAAAAAGATAAGTTTGACACTTTTAAATATAAAGTATAAGAGATATAAGTGAAATTGGATTAAAGTTGAGGGATATTCAAGTAATTTTTTTAAATATTTAATAGATTTCTTCCAAAGATATCAAAATTTAGGTATATTGGCTTTGCTTGTGAAAATTGATTGGGAAGAACTATTGTATTCTTTGAATATATATATAATCTCAAAAAATATAAATGCTATAATTTCTAGAATAGCTAAAAATATAAATTTCATTACTCAGAAACAACTAATAAAATATATAGAATAAAAAAAGTCAAGAATATAAAGGATTCCACGGTTGTAGAGTAGGATTATGGAAACAGATTCTAATGATTTTCTTTGATTATAGAGAGTATAAATATAGAAATGGTTCCTAAAGATTATCTATAATTATATAATGCACAAATTTGGAAATATATCCTCATGATTGTGGAGAGAAGAGTTCACTAGGTTGTCTAATAAAGATATGAAAAAAATAATTCTATAATTATAGAGAGTACAATTATAAAAATGGATTTCAATGATTGTGGAGAGATGAGAGTGCACATACTTGATTTAGCTACCTAATATTCACCCTTTAAGCTAACATGCATAGAGTAGAAATATCCAACTTGCATATTATCATGTGAAACTAAATTACCAAGTGGCTTGGTGAAGATATCTACAAGTTGATATTGAGATGAAACAAAAAAAATCCTAATGGTATTATTTTATAAGTTTTCTCGAATAGACTTGATAGTCCAATTCCTCATGAAATAATGGGTTGGTTGCAATATATTTATTAGGCTACTTAGTTGTCACAATGTAGTTGCATTAAGTATGGATGGTGATATTGAGATCCAATAGCAAATATCATGGAACACCTAGTCTTGGGATAGCTAGCCCATCACAAATATATATAGACACAAAATTATAAATTTGAATTTGAAGATAGTAAGACCGTTTGAGATGGTGAACCCTTCAAGTATCATAAGATCCAATAAGTAGCATTAAGATGAGTAGTTCGAGGTTGATGTATAAATTGACTTAAAATATGAATTCGGCTAGTGATCACAAATAGATTAACTATTTAATAATTTCATAATATAGAATAAAATAGTAGTGCAAACTAGTCGAGCTGCTCACGAGCTACTCGAGCTCGACTTGATTCGATTATTATCAAGTTCGAGTCGAGCTCAAATAGCTTGAATAATTCTTCGAATCAACTTGAGTAGTCGAATACTTGACTTAAAAGCTTGCAAGCCTACTAGATTTATATATATATTTAATAATATTATTTTTTATTTATAATATATATTAATATATATTATTAATAGATTAAAGCTCGATTTTGAACTTAAACTCGAGCTCGAACATGACTCAATTGATATTCAAATTGAGTAGTTGATCTCGAGTTTTATCTATTTTTCATCGAGTCAAGCTCAAACTAGGGATATTAAGATTCGATCGATTGCGAGCGATTGCGAGCTGAATTTTGAGTCTCGTGGCGAGTTCGAGCTTCCAATCATTTGATTCGGCTTGATTGCATCCTAGATTAGGATCAGATAATAATTGTTTGGTGTCATCGACTAGATGGCCATGTTGATCAATTAAAAAGGCTGCCGGTTTGGAGCGAAGAAATCTGGTCTCATAATTCATTTCATGAATTGGAGAATAGTTAGCATTGTTGATAACTCAATTCTCCCATCATTTCCTTTTTGCCTACCTCGCCAAGTCCGAGAGATTTCGTAAGGTTGCTATTTAATTATAAGAAGGTCCATAAACATTAACAATGGCGATTACTTGATCCATTGGCATGCTTAAAGAATCAACTCGAGTTTCAACTCAAAAGAATCTCGTGATTTCCGCAGGATTGGAGAATCTAGATGTGCTAAAGGACTTCCATCTCTAACTATATGAACTGTATGACAGCCAACGAGATTGCTTAAGGAATTGGAGAACCAACAAAAGAGTGGGGGTTTTGTGTGTTTTACTTCGTTTGCATGTGAACATCTATCGTACACGCAAGCATGCTTGGAATGCTGTCTCTTTTAGTTTTCTACACACGTTGGCGCTTGTTAACTGGTTGTTGTTTTCCTTTTTCCGTAGGATTAAACAACCGTCATCTAATATTTTATAATAACATCCTCAACATGCATTTATAAAACATATAAATGTACACATCCATCAGTGGAAGGAACGAAAACACTGTTTCAGCCAACCATATTATAAAGACTAGGTTACAATCCATCCAACTGGATACCAATTTATTATGTTTAGGTTCCTATCTTCTTGCTAAATATATCTCTTGTCCACCCCTCCCACCCCCTAGCCATTTTATAAGCGGAAAGCATGTCTGGCCTAACCAATGCCAGTTGAGGCAAAACGGACAAAATAACCTCCCCGGACTATAATATTCCAAAATGATGGAACCAATATGCTCTTAAGGCTTGTTAACCTGTTCCTCTTGTCCGTCCTCCCCACTGTCTTACCCCCTTACTGGTGCAAAGAGACCACTAACATACAATTATTTGTTGAGCCAAAACAAACATAAATCCAGATCTTATTTTAAAAAGATAATAATCTTTGTGGAGAGATTATATCCTATACCATATATACCATGCGGTCATATACACCGTTAATTATAGCCACCCAATTTTACGGACCTAATGCATTAAACATTCATCTCCATATATTACTATAAGTGATTGTCATTATCGATGTGCACAATGTCAGTAAAGGATATAATTTCCGAATATTATTTCTCCACCATGAACCAACAATTTTTTTTTTTAGCAGTTAATATCAGGGACAATTCAGTAAATTTGAACCAGCTACTGTTTTGTGCACGCATTGAATTGGCGACCGAATACGCACTAAATTTTTAACTTCTAATCCGGGGATCCCCTCACCGCCCATGGCGGGTCCTGCCGAACCGTTTCCTCCCACGTGGCAACGCGTAGCTGGCAGGCAGCGCGGCGGTCAGCATGTTTTACCGGTGACGAGAATTTTATTATTTTTGGGTATTTATTCTATTGTTATCTAATCGCTATCCTTTTAGGCGCAGGAACAGGGACCCAATCACCGGCCCCCGCTTATATAACTCCCTTTGGGCCCCGGGGTTTTGTCCAATCGGGAGACAAAAAGCCTGTCTCCCCACAGTTATTCGGATCCGATCACTGGATAAGAAGGGAAGAAGGGAGAGAGAAGGGAGAGAGGGGAGATCATCATCCTCGGCGCCGGCGTGGACGTGAATGGTGAGGGAGGGAAGAGAGGGAATGCTACTGGGAAAGTACGAGATCGGGAGGACGCTCGGAGAGGGAAACTTCGGGAAGGTGAAATACGCACGCCACGTGGAGACAGGGAAGGCCGTCGCCGTGAAAATCCTCGACCGGAAGCGCATCCAATCCCTAAAGATCGATGACCAGGTATTGTAACCCCCCTTTTGGAAAGAACCTTTTCTTCTCTTGGGCTCCGGAAAGGGCCTTTTTGGGGCGTTTGAGGTATGGACATGAAAGGACGATCATTAATATGTGTGCAGATAAAAAGAGAGATTGGAACGCTGAAGCTTTTGAAGCATCCGAACGTCGTTCGATTACAGGAGGTTCGTTGAATTATACAAGATCTTAAGTTTTATAGGATGAAGTTATTCTGATTTTTTTATAAAACGGGTTCCATCCCCGTTTTTGATGCTCGGGACAGAGGATGTCCCAAAATCTGCCGTTCGAGAGATGTGGGAATAATGATGGAATGTTTCATCTCATTCCGGCACTCAAGATGGAGGATGTTTGAAGATCTATTGTTTGGGATGTTGGAATAATGATGGGATGATCCTATTCCGATGCTCCGGATGGTTCTCTGTTCATGGAATATTTAGGCAATTCGAATCCTTATAATCTTATACATATTTATTTCATTTTTTATATTTTGAAAAGATTTGTTTGATTTTTTTGAGGTTTTAGTAATTGGTCTCCTCCAGGGTTGGCTGGACGGGGAATGGAGGCGTTAGTTTTCCTTCCGTTCTCTTTCCGACTTCTAGAGTTCGTTAATTGATATAAAATGCTCTATTAATCGTGGCGGTGGATCCCACGCCATGCCATGTGTTGGGTCCCACCCGAGTGCTGCAGAAGGTTTTCATAATTATTACTATTTTCGTTCTCTTCTACGCGCTTTTGATTGGCCGCACGAGGTGGGACCCGCTGGATGCACGTGGGTGAACACCAATCGCGTCGTGGTGCGGGAAGCCAAAATCCCGCCGGATCGGACGGTTGGGATTGACAGAAATAGTTGTGCCAGTACGACGATCAGAACCGTTCAATGGGTGGTATGCTGCACTTCTGGACCAGCACAGTGGATCCAAATCATTGGAGGGACCCACATGTGACGCTAGTGTCTTGTGTGGTGCAGAAATCCGGTCGGTCCCGGTCTCGCCCCCCGCCTTTTTTCTTTTTGCCCCTCTCTTTCATCGTCAGCCTGTCTGCCTCCAAATTCCAAACCTAGAGGCTAAGTCATGCCCATGAACAGTGTTGCAGTGTCTTATTGTTGGGTCCATGTGACCCACCCACAGTACCTCTAAGCGAGGTAGCTTTCAAAATCCAATTGGTTTTCGCTAATCCAGTTGTAATTTTTTAACATTTTATATAAGAATATGAGTTTTAGAACTTTGGTTTGTCAACCTTTTCGGTGGTGATATATCTGCTGCCAGTACTCTTGCTTGGTCTTGGCGAATGGTATTATATTAGAATATAAAAGATACAAGAACACTGAAAATGACAGAAAATTACTTTGTGGTCCTGGTGATGTTATTGTAGGTTTATGTAATTCCTATAGTAAGATGAATTTGGTTTACAGAACCTTCTCATCTAGATTTATGTTTGTTAGGTTGCATCTAAATTTCAAAGTAGATTTTCCATTCTATGCCTGGTCACACAGTGTCCATAACATATAGGATGAAAACTAAAGAAAGGATAAAATTAAGTGATTTATTAATCATACAATGATGCAAGTAATATTCTGATGAACTAGGAACATGGCTGTAGACTGAGTCACCATACACTGCCTTCTAGTATGGTTTTTGATGATTGTTTCTGTCTGGCAGGTAGCGGCAAGCAAAACCAAGATTTACATGGTCCTTGAATATGTGAATGGTGGTGAATTATTCGACAAAATCGTAAGGAGCTCTGATTCCTATATGCATAAATATTTTGCCTACTATATATAGGCCTGCAGCACTATTGAGTAGTTTTGAAGTGAATTATTTTCATCGTTGGATGTTGAAGGAACTGAAGGGGAAGCTCTCAGAACCAGAGGGAAGAAGGCTTTTTCAGCAGCTAATTGATGCTATAAGCTATTGCCATGAGAAGGGTGTTTACCACAGGGATTTAAAGGTGAATGTTCATACTAGTCTGAAGTATGTCAAATATCTAAAACACTATAAAATATTTCTTTTGTAGGCTCATTACCGTCTTCCAGTCTCTTGTAACGGTTTGGCAGGTTGAGACTACAGAGATTTAGACTAGCTTACACTTTTCACTTGTTTTGCTACAGCCGGAGAACGTTCTTATTGATGCAAAAGGGAACATAAAGATATCTGATTTTGGCCTCAGTGCTTTACCTCAGCATTTTGGGAATGATGGATTGTTGCATACAACCTGTGGCAGTCCGAATTATATTGCCCCTGAGGTAGTAACCGAAAATCTTGTCAGAGATGATGTTTTCATGCTTATAATAATGTCGTAATTAATTGAGAAGTTCATGTGGCAATGTTTGCAGGTCCTTGCCAACAGAGGATATGATGGTGCGAGGTCAGATATCTGGTCTTGTGGTGTAATCTTATACGTTATTCTTGTGGGATATCTTCCATTTCAAGATAGAAATCTTGCTGTTCTTTATCAGAAGGTATGTACAATACAGAAAGAACAATGATAAGTTTGACCTTTCAATCATTCACTGATCATAATTTTCTTGATTCAATTAGATATTCAAGGGAGACTTTCGGATCCCTAAATGGCTATCCCATGGTGCTCAAAACCTTTTACGGAAAATTCTTAATCCAAATCCTATCACCCGGATAAATGTGGCTGGAATTAAAGAAGATGAGTGGTTTAAGGAAGACTATACTCCTGTTGTTCCGAATGATGATGATGAAGATAAGAGTATTGATGATGCAACTCTCTCAATTAAAGAGGTAGCATATGTGTGGATGACATGATATTAGGTGCTATTGCTTCTCATATATTCCTGACATGTGGATGTGAAACTGAAAACGATCCTTTTGTTTCTTGAAGCATAATGAGGGAGATTTTCCATTGTCGCCCACCCACATCAATGCTTTTGAGCTTATCGGAATGTCTTCATTCCTTGATCTTTCTGGCTTTTTCGAAAAAGAGGTGAGATCAAACTTCTATCTGTCTTCTTTTTTTAGTCTCTCAATCAATATGAACAGAATAATCTCTGTGACTAGTCGACAGAATATATTGTCTCGACCATGATATGTTTTTACCTGGTTAGTGCACAAAGCCTCATTTAGTATATCCTTCCTACAGAGCTACAATACTGACCGAAATAATAATTGTCAGATCTTCAGTAATTTTACCTCTTCCAAGTTCCTATATGTTTCCTGTCATCTATCACTAGGATCACTAACCGTGAACCGCTGATGCATTGCCAACAGACAGCTGAACATTGAAATATCTATTTGCTTTGATATAATGATCATAAAAAAATCTGAGCATTACTAAAATCCATTTATCATGATTTTGGATATTTCAGGATGTTTCTGAAAGGAAGATAAGATTCACGTCCAACTATCCACCGAAAGATTTGTTTAATAAGATCAAAGATATTGTTACAGAAATGGGTTATCAAGTCCAGAGGGGATGTGGAAAGGTTAGTATATTGGGATTTCTTCAGCAATTTTAACAATGTATCTGAGTTGCTTGTATCATATAAAATTTTCAGAACTTTGAAATTTTACTTAGCCTGTTTGCAGCTGAAAGTCTTGCAACAGTCCAAGGGTGCAAAGAGCCCAAATAGCCCAGGATCCCTTTCTGTTGTTGCTGAGGTAGATATTATTTAGCTTACTCTCTGATTCGTAATATTTATCTGTCCAGTAGCATCAGCTGGTGATGCTAATTAATGTACCAATTTATATGACATATTTCTTTTATCAGACATCTTGTGTACTTGAAAGCTAACTGCATATTCTAAAATCAGGTGTTTGAGCTCAGTCCATCTCTGTATGTTGTAGAACTAAGAAAATCATATGGAGATTCTACATTGTACAGACAGGTATTACTCTCTGCGCTTGTGTCTGTCCATGTATAGGTGCATGCTTGTGTCTGCTTCATTGATTGCCTAAGATTAGTATTTTTAATATAAAGTTTGCTAGAATGATGCCAACTTCTGGTTGGCTAAATATTAGTTGGATCTTTCACTAACTTGGATAACTCTTTTGCTGGTGCCTGCAGTTATGTACAAAGCTATCAAATGATTTAAGTGTCTGTAAAAGCCAGCAGCTTTTGAAGACACAATCTTGCTTGCAGGAGCTCACTGGTTTTGAAGGGGAGATGCCTGTTGCTGCTTTGTGATCAATAAGAATTTGTATCACATAGGATGCAGGACGAAAAATAGTTTTCCCCATCCACATGTATTTGGGACTTACCTGAAAGAACATCAATATTAGAATTGTTACAATGTACATAGTTGTTCCCCTTGAGATAAAGGCCGTTGGCTTTTATAATATAAATAAATAATTATTTGTGTACAAAAATATTCATACAACATCATATGTTCTGGACTTTGAAAGACCTCTCTTTTTACCAAACTCTATGGAGAGTTGCTGGATCTAAAATGCATGATATGGAACCATTAGCTTCCAACAGTCAAGAAATGTGCCTGCTTGTTCTGAAATTCAGAGTTTTCTCATCATATCAACCATCATGGACACTGGCAGAATATGAAATACAAACATATTAAATGATCAGCTGCAAATAAAAAATTGAGTGCACAAAGAAATATTCCCTCTTTAAGTAAAGAAGTCACATCATGGTTCATGATTTGAATTTCGGGAAGAGACGACATGAGGCAAAATACTCATAGACACTTGTGGTTTACATCGAAAATTGGTGTAACTGTGTGGATCATGGGTAAATTTCTTGCATATCAAAACTTTACAAACTAATTAGGCTATTGTGTATATAATTCACTCTAAAAGTATTTCAATAGGGAAGGAAACTTATTGCTACATTAGTTCAGTTAACCTGGAGTACTGGTAAGAATTCTACGGATTTGGAGAGGAGCATAAACTGTTTACTTTTCAAAGCTTCTCTGGAAAACAAACTATCGAGTTTTCAAATTGTCAGTAGAAATTTCTTTACAAACAACAGGACACGTTCTGGGCATGACCATTGTCAAATGGTCTACATCCTTGGCCAGAAGGTATATAGAGATCACATAATTTAGAAAGAAAAAGCTGCAACTAAAAGTCCCCTACAAGGTACAACATATATCTCCGTGTAGCAAGCAAAATCTCTTCTTCTCAGTGTGGACAGAATAGAAAGAACCAGTAGGTACGAGAACCAGCAAAAATGAGAACATGTGGCAATCTGGCAAACAATAATAAAAGTATGTAGGTGTCATCCTTTTGCTTTCAACTCTTCCTAGAGTACTTGTCACTTACAAATTCTCAATTTAACTTGGTCTCACCATTCTTTATGATGAGGATGAAACACAAAAGCATTCCTTAACAATTTCCAAATAGTCTTGCATTGCCTTCCCATCTTGGAGTTTCCTGTGAGTCATCTCCCAGCACACCACAGTAAGGGAAGGGAATCAACTTTTATGCGCATTGGTCTAGTTCATGCGCTCTCTTAGTTTCTTGTTTTCTCCTCATTGACTTTTTTTTTATTTTATGATGGGGGAACATGTTCGTGCAATGCCTTGCGAAGCGCCTTGTATATTCTCCTTCTTCAAAGATCAAAACTCCGTAATATGTATTACAGAAGCCTTATGCTGCAGAAGTAGTACTTTGATGCTCCCCATTCACAATTCAATGAATGTCATAAACATCTCTTTAAAATAACAGGATGGAAAAAAACTCCATCCATCTGTACTTAAATATGCAATAAATAAATTATTCCAACTCTACCACAAATTATCATTTCAACAGATAATTCCAACTCCATTAAGCACTTAGATTATGATCCATCCCACCAAATATGGAGAAAGACTATCTAGACTACCTTCATACAGTTTCTGGTGCAAATGCACTTTCCAGCTCCTGACTTGTGGATCTTCTTCCTTCCTTTGAATACATATAGCTAAGTGCACCTTTGATCACACGTAAGAGCATGAAGTTATCAAGTGAGGTTAAAAACCTTGAGGATTTTGTAGAAGAGGGTCTATCAAGACATATACTAGTGTCCATCATAGTGGCGTATGATAATGATGCTCCACAGAAAGTGTCATGCCATGCAGTTGGAGAACGAGATGGATGAGCTTGTTTTTGAATATGTTTGAATTGATGTCAGGGGTGAGAGCTTCAGCATACTGATTGCAAACAAAACCATCTTGACTTGTAGCTATAGCTATTTTTCAAGAAGAGGGAAGTTCTGTGAGGCTCAGAGAATAGTTTTATTATAGAAGCATTGCTCTTGATGAACTCAATAATTCCCAAGCTCACCAGTAGTCCCTGCAAGAGCACTTCCCTTTGGCAAAATGGTGGAACCGGTTTCGGTCTCTGATGATCAGCTGGCGATCATAAACTAAAGAGACAAGCTTAATGGCCCAATGGCAATCCTCACATACTCGAAGATTCTTCATAATTCGAATAATAGACTTTGGAGGGGAAGTCAGAAGTCCAAAAGCGATAGCTAACTTCTCACTGTGTTGAATCAATATGCACTCTTTCAATGTTTCATCAACATCTTGCAAGACGAAGGATATCATTGGTCTATATCCAGCTTGTTTTAGTCGATCAATCATCTCGTTCAACATTCTGTAGATCTCATCACACCTGGGGTGTGATTTATCACCAGCAACAAACTCATAAACTGTATCATCAACCTCAATTGAACTGCTCCCAGGGACCTTTTGAATGCTTTTGCTTCTCATCATTTTCCTCAAGTTTGCAACACCATCCCACCTGTTGGCATGTGCAAAAATGTTTGATGACAGGACATAATGCCCATCAACAAGAGGCTCTAAATCAACAAGTTTGGCTATAGCTTCTTCTGCTACCTCAACATTTTTATGGATTCGACATGCACCAAGAAGTGCCCTCCAGACAACTGCATCTGGCTCAAAGGGCATATCTTTGATAAATTGTCTCGCCTCTTCAATATGCCCAGCCCTTCCCAAGAGGTCAACCATGCATCCATAGTGTTCAATAGTAGGTGAAATGCCATGCACATCGCTCATTGAGTTAAAGTGAGCCCTACCTTCACTGACCAGACCAGCATGGCCACAAGCCATCAGCACTCCGACAAAAGTGATCTCATTTGGTTTCATTTGTTCAGATATCATCTTAGAGAAGAAATCAAGGGCAACCATCCCCAGCCCATGGTTTGCAAGCCCTATGATCATGCTACTCCAAGTAAGAACATCCCTCTCAGACAGCTTAAGGAAGACTCCAAGGGAACTATCAATATCTCCGCACTTGGCATACATGTCAACCAGAGAAGTTCCGAGTCTGAGATCCACTTCCATTACCTTCCTCTCTATAAACCTATGAATCACCTTCCCCATGCTCAAAGCCCCCAGATCACCACAAGCAGAAAGCACGCTGACCATTGTAACCTTATCGGGCACCACATTTGCCAACTGCATCTCACGAAATAGCCTCAATGCCTCGCTCGACTGCCTGCTCTGTGCATATGCTGAAATCATCAAGCTCCAAGAGAACAAGTCCTTCTCGTGGGTCCTATCAAATATTTGTTGTGCAGCATGGAGATCGCCGCTCATTGCGTACCCATGGATCATTGTATTCCAAGAAACCAAATCCCTATCAGGCATCTCGTCGAACAACCGACGAGCTTCTTGGACATTATCACACCCGACATACTCCGCCAGCATGACATTGTACGAGACTAAATCTCTCTCAGGCATTTCATCGAAAACCCTTCTCGCGATACTGACATCTCCAACCTTTGCATACATCTCCACGAGAGCCGTCTGCACAAACAAATCCGATACAAATCCGACCTTTAACAAATGAGTGTGTATTGCTCTACCAATCGTAGACTCCCCGGACCTTCCACATGCCTGGAGAGCTAATGAGATGCTGAAGCTATCGACCGTGACGCCCTCACGGAGCCTCATTTTGTGGAAGAGGTGAAGAGATTCGACGGGCTCTTGCGACTGCAAGTAGGCGCGGATCAAGGTGTTCCATAGGAATGTGTCAGGGGCGTGGATTCTGTCAAAGATGGATCGGCCATGCGGCAAGGCCTGAGGAGAGGAAAAGGCGAAGCATCGGCGGAGGAATTTGGCGAGGACGAAGATGCTGCGGTCGAGAGAGGTTTTGAGGAGGAGGCTGTGGATTTGGAGGAGTTGGGGGAGGGTAGTGGCCTCTTGGATTAGGGACATGACCCTACGCTCCAGAGTTTTGGCTGGGTGAATGGGGAATGGAGAGGCGCACGCCATAGCGTTACCGCAGGTGTCCGAGGCGTACCGATGTCCCTTTTGAATTCAAATGGCAGTTAGGTAACGGCTAGAAACGGCCGCGGTGCATTACGCGGCCCGTCCTGGCTTTGGAGTTAATGCCTTTGTGCTTAACCAGTTGGACTTGATCAGCATTCTGCTGCAAATTTATGTCAGGTGGGTTGAGGTAGAACTTGTTTTTGAGAGTAAGGCTAGCTTTAAGCCTATTGTTTTGTGATTTAAGTTTGCATTTTACTAAGCCTGAATAATTTAATATCCAGTTGAGAAGTTGACTTGGTTGGACTGCATGTGTATTTGAGAATGAGGAGCTTAGACTTGAGCTTTGTTCAACAAGAATCTAGTTACCTAGCACTGTCAGCTCAAAGGACGGCAAGACAGTACAATCATAAGGCTGCGCCCTTTGATCTGAATATCATAGTTTAAAATACGGAAACAATCTCTATCCACACAAGGATAAAACATATATATTGGATGTTTCAAAATTTAAGTTTAGATTTGAAACTGAATCATATATTACAAATAATTTTGCTTACAAGAAAATATTGTAAGTAAACTTGGTTCAAACATATGAACCAAGTCTCTTTTAAAATAAAGGGTTGGAATTTGAAGGCTTAACAACAAATTCTTAATTGTGATTTCAATATAGTTTCAAAAATAACTTTTTGGACTAACACATACCATCTTATCTCTAGCTATATCCAAGCCACAACCAAATTCCTACCAAATTTTTTCTATTAGATGGTTAGGAGAACATAATTTGGATGATTTCAAGAAAAAATGCCCATAAAAAGACAATGGGTACATTATGTAAAAAAATTTCCGTGAATCACTTTTTATATACAAACGATATGCATGACAAAAGATTGTTATAAAACCAAGGATAGGTTCTATGGACTCATTTCGTCCATGCAAAGAGTTTTTCTTCCCTAAATGTTGTTCCTAAAAAGCTAATCTTGGAAATATGATATCTAAGAAAGTGATTTTTGTATATTTGGTTGATCATGAAAAAATAACTTATTATAAAATAATTTATATTTGATTCAGTATCCATTTTTCGGAGAAAACTATATAAAATATCTATTATACCCTAAATATAAGAAAAAATCTTAGTCTATTTTACATATTATCATTCTTTACAAATAAAAAATTATGATCATCAAGGATATTTTTTACTATAGATAATAGTAGAGGAAGATTTGAGACATTGTGATAGAGAGAATGTTTATTTCAACTATACATCTTTTGATAACAAGAGTATTTTCGGATAAAAAGAGCCTCCAATTTCTATTTCATGAGAATTCCAAATATCTTGTCCTACATGAATGTTTTTTCCTGAAACATAAAAATTGTATTCCTTTAGAAATATCTTTTTTCAATCTCCATCTTTTGAAAACTCCAATCAAACAAAAGAAATTTTTTCACTTGCCATCGATCATACTTTTCCCCTCTACTTTTTACGAATCAAACGAGTCCTATGTGTTCATCTTGGTATTTGTGTTGCCATATGAAAGTTGTACAATAAGCCACCTAATTAGACACATCCCTGTGCCTCTGGCCATTTAGCTTATGCCAATGTTTTCCAAACCCTTTCTAGCTACATTAGGGCTTCATTCTCCTTCTCCCTTCTAATCCGTTCTTTTTCTCCTACCATTCTCTTACTCTTCTCTCTTTCCCTCCCTCTCTATCTCTCCTAATCTCCCTTCTCCATTCATCTTATATCCTTCCTCTTTTAATAAATGGTAGGCTTTGCATCCTTTTGTTCCAAAAAAAAAAAAAAAAAATTGTAGTACGAATTCAGATAGAATATGCACCTCCAGCTTAAAGCTAAAAATGTTTCTCCTCAAATCATCTGAGGTCTAGGCGGCACAATTTTGCACCAGGCAAACATTTGGTTAGATTGCCTTGCTTGATCCTCCAAACAGCCATAGTTGAACCTAGTAATATCATAAGCACTTTATCATCTTTGTCTAATTATGACATAACAATTTCTATGTTTTAATTGTCCTAGGCTCATAGTTCTCACATTGTTCAGAAATTTAATTTTATAGATTACTATGATAACTATGCTATGTAGAATGGTATGCAGGTTCCCAAAGTGATGGAAGGCCCTAAAAGTACAGGTGACATTGGATTGTCTTGAAGTACACAATTCAAATATGCTGGTAGACACCAAATGGAAGTGGTTTCATTGTGAATGAGTTCAGAGAAATGATCAAATCTATTGACAAGAGGAATTGAAAAGGTTTTCCATCTTTCTTTTATTTTGACAGACAATTTAGAGAGACTAGTTGAAATCCTTGATACAACAGATCAAGAGAACTGCTTGCTTCTAAAGTCACACTAGTAGCCAACACCGTAAATCTTAGAAGGAATAAACGATGACGATACTGATGACCATGTGGCACAGTCTTGGACAAATTTATAGAAGGAATTTTTCTTTTCGCTGAATATGTGACAAATAAATGATTGAATCAGAGAAAATCGCCGAGACTGGTAGTGGTTGCAATGCATGGTAACATTAATTTGGAGTATTCAGACACTGTGGGAGTCATCGCAAAACATAACAAACCCCTTGAATATTAATGCTTGCAGATCGAGAATCCACAAAAGCCAAGTTATCATCATATTTTGATATAATGTGAAATTTTCTAGCATGGGTTCTCAATTTTGTAGCCATCTAGGCATCTTAAAATTTGACAAAGCTTGCTGATCAAATTGATGACGCCAATATTGTATGCTCTTTAGACAGCAGATTTCCTTTTCATAAATTATGAATGTAATTCAACTATTAGTGTTGGACATGTAAGTTCGAAATGGGCGCCCCATTTGATTGGTTGTTTCAACTGTTTTGAAACTATCTATTTAAAATTTAAAAATGAGACGATTACACTTTATTTTTCCACGATACATATCTTATCCATTGGACAAAATGAAGTTTATGTGAAAAGATTTTTTTTTTTTTTTAATCGGGAATGAAAAAATGATTTCTGTTCTCTCTCTTACAAGAGATCCGTTAGTTTTTGATCCTATGTTTTCCAAAGTGATTACACAGGATCTGAGAATGTAAGGCATCATCAAATCCTAAAGGTAAGTATCTCTATACTATACTTTGATTTATTTTATCGACATTAGTATCAAACTTAGATTCTGTAAAAATATCTTCATCTAGTGATCAATATGTTTGTCCATAGATAATTACTATGAAATCAGCAAATCCTGTTATAAAGGTGATCATCATTTAATTTATCCATAGGTTATAGTAGTAATTATCTATTATTTATTTTTCTTCATAACATAATAACATAGATTACTAGGTAGTAATCTATCAATTTTTTTTTTAACTATATTTTTGTGTATTATTTAATTTTGATGGATTGTGCACATCTGACATGGTAAATTGGGGAAGGACGGCAATGCACACTAAAAGTCGTTCTTCAAATTATTAAATCAAAATAAGATATACTCTCCCACAGGTTATTAGCCCGCCTACAGGAGGGCCAATTCCTCTCACGTTTGCCAACCCCAACCCCAACCCCAACCCCAACCCCTCTCTGACCCTTGAATTGAATGGGTAAATCTACAATGTTCCATGGGGTTGAGACAGGACACCACTCAATGGCAGCATTCTATGAAGTGCGCAACCCCATGCATCTTTGGGTGGGATCATAAACTATTAAAGTAGGGGATGGTGGCATTTCAATGGTTATGCTTGTGAGTCCAGGGGCAGATGGGATGTATGACCCACTCACCTGTTCTAAATTGAGTAGTGAGATGTGCGGCTTAGGTGAAGGCTTGAGTCGCACCTTTTTTTAGGTGAAGGATACCGCATGAGTCTGATTTTTTCGAGAATCGTACTTGTGCATTATGTGCATGGTGCATGCATATCACATCAGGCTTTTAAATTGATGTGCACAATATGCGACGCTGTCATATACTACGCATGACTCTAGGGTATCCACATGCATTCAGAAGGACCGCATAGCTCTGTAGTGTTTATATGAATTGAACATATTTCAAATGGCAATGCATAGTGTACTCCTAGAACTTCAAAATAAAAATTAATTAAAAATTATTAAAATATTAAATGATTTTAAAATGATGTATCCACTGGATGAATTGATGTGGCATATTTATTCTAGAATCATGTGGCATACATGATTATATGGATATCATATGGATGCCATATGACTGACATATAGCACCTTATGTAGCTGACATGTCACCCAATATAATATATATATATATATATATTATTGTATGCTTATAATTTTTATATATTATAAAATTAGTTATATTATTGATTAGAACGTATATTTCATTGATTACATTTTTTTCTATATTTTTGGATAGATGGCCATGATACATGCTGGTCCCAAAGATCTTTCAATTCATCAGAATATGAATAAGTTTCATACTTATAAAATGGATCCAAAGCATACTATGTAGATAAATTTGGATAAAATATATGGCCATCATAGGGCACTACAAGGATCATCTTCGAGACGATCTTATTATAAAGGAAGATGCAATCAAAACATTAATCCAATCTTTATCATTATCTTTTCAAACTCTTGAAAATAATGTTAAAGTTGGAAGATTAACAACTTTTAGAGATGTTATGCATGAGATTGAGTTAATGGAGGAGCAGAACATTCTATCTCAACTAAAGAGATCAGCTATTTTGGCCCTCAGTAATAATATATCACATGCAAAATATATAAATGCTCAAAAAAAAAATGCTAGGAATGTACTGGAATATAAAAGCAGCAGGAAGAATTATAAAGCAAAGAAAAATTTTTTATTTCATAAAAAAATTAAATATCTAATGGATAGATGTAAATTTTCTTATTAAGATATAACTTTCTATGCTCTTTGTATGTAAATATCTTTTCATATTGTATGTATGTGAATATTTGTATCCACTTTTAATATATACTCTGCTTTCTTGAGCTGTATATTTTTTTTTTAAGCGGGAGTCTATTCTTTCATAAGAATATCTATTAATCTTATCAATTTTGTGCAAGTTATACTAAGATATGAGTATTAAACATTTGCGATGTAAATGATAATTTTGGGTATCGTTTAATTTTCAATTCTACATCTTATGCTTAATTTTTGTTATCTTATTTTGTTATTTATGATAAAATTATTATGTATTATATTAATTTTGTGACATACGTTTTATGTAGCTTACTTGAAATAGCAATGAAACAAATTGTGGCTGATTTGAATAAGGGTGAAAAACTTAACGATGAAAATTTTGATATTTGGTATCATATAGTTCAATATATCTTTGAAGAGCAAGAGGCTCTCAAAGCATTAAACAACATTATGGTTGAACTGCTACCTCATAAAACTATTCAACACCATGGTGACCAACAAGCTTTTAAAGCTTAAAAAAAAAAAATAGTATTACTCGCATAACTTTACCGAGCACTATGGAAAATGATATGATGTGAGTATGAACGGTATTCCACAGTTAATGCAATGTGACTTGCACTTAAGGATAAGTTTGCAAGTACTTTTGCAACCAAACTTTAGAGGCTAACTATTAAGTTTGACACTTACAATAAGTGATCAAATATGAGTATGAAGTAGCATTTATGTGAGATGTCAAACATGGTTCGAGAGCTTCATAATGTAGGTCATATTTTGACTGATGAGCAGCAAGTTCAAACTATAATAAGATCTTTACCTTGCTCTTGGGAGTACATAAAGATTAACATGACCCATAATGAAAATATCATGACTTTTGATGATATTGCATGTCACTTAAAATTAGAAGATGAGTGCCTTGAGACCGCCAAATCTTTCAATGATGTGTTTGTTGCTAAAACATCCAAAGTAGAAGCTTTGTGCTTTAAGCGTAAGAGGGATCGCAAGTTCTTCAAGAAGGATAAAAGGGCTCGATCATAGGATAATCATGTTAGATGTATGTCCTAGAAGCCAGATTGATTGACACATGTACACATTCTAGGAGTATAATTTTATAATTAAATTTTGAAATAAATAAAATTTAAATTATTTTTCATTCAATTGTGTTTGAATTGTGTCCATAAATCATCCGAAGAATGAATGGATGATGACACCATATTCTTAAGAGTTGAGAATTTAAGAGTGACCAACATGAAAAGTCATTAGTATGGCTATCCACTCGTCGGTGACTTGCTTAAAGTTACAGTGGTGTAGATAGTTCTTTGATCTGCAGTACCTCGATCGTTCATAGTGGAGTTGCTATAGTTTGACTATACCAATACTTGGTTATCTGATCATTCAAAATCTTGAGATGTATGTTGACTACAGTAGATCCATTGTAGGAATAGAGCGTGCACCTAGATGAGATCTATCGATCCTGATAGATAAAGAGAAGTTCTATACAGTTTATGAGACTAAGTCCTAAAATCTATGGCTATGGTAGGTGAATGATAGAAAAAATTTTTTATAAGATTTTATATGAACTTGAGTCGATTAAATCTGACATATGATGGATAAATGAATTTGACGAGTTATTCTTGACCTGTATCCTGTCGGAACTTACGATAGAAGAATCGAACTATATGGTAACTACATCTAAAGATTCAATATTTTATTCTGCTAGATTATCACTATATACTGTGAGATATCACTGATAGATTGTGAGACTCATCAAGTATTATCTTGATGATCGATATCCTTGATGGGCAAAGTTGGAATCGTTCCAACTCATCAAAAAGAGTTTTGATGATATTGTGATACGGATCACAGTATATCTCACTATCAGATAGAATAGAACCTATGAGGTCCCACACAAAAGAGATTTTATCTAATCAGATAGTTGATTAGCGATTATGAATAGCTATTGGGTTTAATCATCGATGTGATTGATGATTGATCTTGTGCAAGAGTGGCAACAAAGTAATTCGCTTAAAGTTAGTGAGTTGTAGGAAGATTAATTAGCAATTATATTATTAATTGATCTAATTTGATTGAACAATGAGGTTAAAATCAGATCTAATAGAATTAGATTCAATTAGGTTTGATTTGAGTTTGATTAGATCAAGCCTAATTAGATTATGAGATAACCCAATTGCAAGAGAGATCAATTTCTAATTTGATTAGGATTTGAGTTAACCAATTTTCTAATTGGATTAGGATCTAATTGAGTTTCTAATTTGATTAAGAATTTATTTAATTTTGGATGCATCTAAATCTTAAATTGGTTAGGATTTAATTAAGCATTCAAGAGAGTTTTCAATTTGACTGGGACTCTCTCTCTCCCTAAGCACCCCACATAAACTCCACACGATATTAATCTCCATGAAAATAAGGCTTCACGCATTCCTTGTTTTTGCATGAGAGAAGGCCACGCACAAAGGTGTTTCATGGCCCCTTATCCTTCTTATTGATTAGGATTTGATTTCAAATTGATTTTGAATTCAAAGTTTGATTAGGTTTGACCTTGTTAAACCTTATCCTATCTCTATTGGATGCCGACCATAAAGAAGTGTTCTTTTTGGCATTATGATCTGATTCTTAACCATGAGAAACAATTGTTGTGATCCAGGTGGTGTGCCCAAGGCCCAGGGGACCAAGGCTAAGGCCAAGGTCCATCATTCGTGAGGGCTTCATGGAGGCTCTAGGGCTAGTTGGGCCCTAGGTTGAAAGGCTGTGGGCCTTTCGAGTTCTTGAGGTCTAGGTTATGTGGGCCTCAAGGGACCAACTCTTTGTGGGCCAGATCTGGACCCAGGATAGGTGAGATTAGGTCGAGTCATGGGTGTACATGGGCTTGGGTTAACCTAATCTTCTATAGAGTTGGTCAAGAAAGTTTTGGGTTTGGGTCACTTGACCCTGTGTTTATATATACATGTACTGTATAGATTTGATTAAGCCAAAGAATACGAAAACTCTTTCTGTCAAATCTCTCTCTCTCTTCTCCCTCTCTCTTCAGCTATTCTCCACACCTCAGGAGCAAGAAACCCTAGGGTTTCTTGTCGCTAGGTCCATAAAAGGCAAAAAAACCAGGGGAGGCGCTAGAGCTTTGAGCCCCTCCCCCTTTGTGCCACCAACCAGATCTACTCCCCTCTCTTGCAGTCGCCAAAATATCAGGTCCAGGATTTGAAATCTCCTGCTACGAGGTTGGTACAAATTTCTCTCAGATCTAGAGTTGATCTGAGGTCGTTTGAGGCACGGGTGAGATCTCCATCAACAGATCTACAGGAAAGACTACAGCAGGACAGATCTGCAAGGTCTGATTCTATCTATCTTCTTCCCTATCTAGAATGCCCCGATTCAAGATCTATAATTGAAAGACCTCGGTCCAGGCCTGATCTGGTTGGGTACCAGATCTTGAATTTTTTAGAGGTGATCTCAAAGGCGTTCTTCGTCTGGAATGAAAGGTTGATGAAGAAGACAGCAACCAGGCTGATTTCGTCAAGGGCCTTCGATCGAGTCCAGGAGTCTCCAGATCTGTTTGTTGCTGGTTCCGTTGCACTCAAGGTCCGTGGGAGGAGCCAGGATCGTACTCCAATAGTTGGTATCAGAGCCACGATGGTGAGGAAGCGGTCCCAAGCATGAGAAGTTGAAGATCCCAAGTATTGAAAATTTTCAGCAAGGTACCATCAAGGTATATTCTACACTTCTTGATTTTATATTACTTGTTTGGCTTGGATCCAGTCATGGGCAGCAATATGAAGGTCGAGTTCGAGAAGTTTGATGGCAAGGAGAATTTTTTCATGTGAAAAATTCGGATGGAGGATCTTCTGGTGCAAGCAGATCTGGATCAGGCTTTGGATGAGAAGCCTGAGGAAATGACAGATAGACAGTGGGCATCGTTGGAGAAGAAAGCATACTCGGTGATCAGAGGATGTTTGGCGGATATGGCGTTGTATTCGATGTTGGAAGAAAAGACCCCGAAGGGCCTTTGGTCGAAGTTGCACAGCATGTATATGGGGAAGAATATGTGCAACAAGCTAATGCTGAAGAAGAGGTTGTACAGTCTTCGGATGCAGGAGGGATCTGATGTGTTTGGCCACATTCAGAGGTTCGACCAGTTGTGCACGGAGTTGATGAATATCGGGGTGAAGCTGGATGGGGAGGACAAGTCCCTATTGCTTTTGTGTTAGCTGCCAGGATCATATGACTCTTTGGTGATTACACTGCTCTACGATAAGGAGACTCTGAAATATGAGGACATGGTCTCGATGCTGAGGTCTAATGAGCAAAGAAAAAAGTTGACCAGAGATCGGACTCCCCAAGAGGATTTGGCAGTAGGGAAGAGGACAGGCAGAGGCAGAGGCAGAAGCAAGTCCAGGGGGCGGTCCAAGTCCAGGAAGGGAAAGAAAGAGATGAAATGCTTTAAGTGCAACGAGCCCGGGCACTTCAAGTGAGAATGTCCACTATGGAAAAGCAAGAAGGGAGAAAGAAGTGGCTCAGAATTAGTGAGTGCAGTTGCTGGGCAGCAGGTAGAGGATGATCTACTTGTGGTATCAGATGATCACAGGCATTACACAGAGGAGTAGACACTAGACTTTGCATGCTCATATCACTACACACCACACAGGTCTTGGTTTACGACATACACCAAGACAAATGAGGGATCAGTGACTCTAGGTGACAATCATCCTTGCAAGGTGGCTGGGATAGGGACAGTCAGGGTGAGGATATTTGATGGAATTATGAGGATATTGATAAATGTAAAGCACATCCCGGAGCTGAAAAAGAATCTGGTGTCACTAGGCTACTTGGAGCGCAGTGGATACAGCTTCAGCAGTAAGGCTAGAAGCGGAGTACTGAACATCTCCAATGGAGCTATGGTAGTGATGAGAGGCAGGAGGTTGGACAATAATCTCTATCACATGGAGGGATCTGTGGTGACCGGAGAGTCTGATGCAGCAGCTACAGCACAGGACCAGCAGGGGATTTACAGGATGTGGCACTACCGCCTAGGCCACATAGGTGACAAGGGGCTGAGGGAGTTGAGCAGGAGAGGACTCATCTCTAATCTGGAGGATGGTGCTATAGGGGAGATCTGTGAGCCTTGCCAGATGGGAAAGCAGAGGAGAGTTCAGTTCAACATCAGTACAGCCCGCAGTGCAGCCCCTCTGGAGTTAGTACACACGAATGTGTGGGGACCAGCCCCAGTTTCAGCTAGGAATGGGGCCAGATACTTCATGACCCTGATTGATGATTTCTCAAGGAAACTCTGGATTTACTTCATGAGAGAGAAGTCAGAGGTCTTCACCAAGTTCAAGATCTGAAGAGCTGAGGTGGAGAAGGAGTAGGGGAGGAGCGTGAAGTGTCTGAGGTCAGACAATGGCGGGGAGTACACCAGCAGAAAGTTTCAGGACTACTGTGAGGAGTGTGGGATCAGGAGACACTTCTCAGTTAAGGGAACTCCACAGCAGAATGGGGTGGCCGAGAGGATGAACAGAACACTTCTGAAAAAGGCACGATGCATGAGGCTGCAGGCAGGGCTTCCAAAGGAGTTCTGGGTTGACACAATAGACGCAGCAGGTTACTTGGTCAATCGATCACCTCACACCAGGTTGGATGGCAGGCTTCTAGAGGAGGTGTGGTCTGGAAGGACAGTTGGGCTGGGCCATCTACGGGTATTTGGGTGCACGGCCTATGTGCACATTGGAGCTGGTGAGCGGAGCAAGCTAGACGCCAGATCACGCAAGGCGGTGTTTCTAGGCTATCCGCGAGAAGTCAAGGGATACAGGCTGTGGGATCCCTTGAAAAAGAAGGTCATCATTAGTTAGGATGTGACTTTTGATGAGGAGTCAGTCCTATGGAGGCGAGCAGGCATGGAGGAGCAGCAGGAGCAGGAGGAGGTCCAGTAGGGTGCTGCTGGATAGCTTACCTCTTTTATTTTGTCTCTTGCAGGTACTACGGGAGGACATGACATTCAGGTGGAGAACCTACCTAAGGTGTCTCCATAGGTGGAGAGGACTCAGACGGATGATCGAGGTGGAGAGGTCCAGCATGAGTGAGCTGGATCGAGGATTGATATCGGTGTTGCCCTACACAAGCCCAAGAGGACCATCAGGCAACCGGACCGATATGGCTTCGAGGAGATGCTGTCATATACCCTGGTGACAGTGAATGGAGACCCATATACGTATCAGGAGGCTATTAAGAGCCAGGACAGAGAGTGGTGGGTCCAAGCGATGTCCGAGGGGATGCAGTCTCTCCACCAGAATCAGACGTGGCGATTGATGCAGTTGCCACAGGGAAAGAGGCCCATTAGCTGCAAATGGGTCTACAGTCGCAAGGAAGGGCCTTCAGAGCAGGGAGGTATCAGATTCAAGGTGAGGTTAGTGGCCAAGGGATACTCCCAGAAGGAAGGCATCGACTTCAGCGAGGTCTTCTCTCCCATCGTCAGACATACTTCCATCAGAGTGTTGCTGAGCATTGTAGCAGCTCAATATTTAGAGCTGGAGCAGATGGATGTCAAGACGGCGTTCTTCCATGGGCATTTGGAGGAAAGGATTTACATGGAGCAGCCATCCAGTTTTAGGGATCCAAGATCAGAGGAAAAGATTTGTTTGTTGCAGAAGTCGCTGTATGGGCTGAAGCAGTCGTCGAGGCAATGGTACAAGTGGTTCGACTCCTATGTGCGTAGCATTGGACTTTTCAGGTGCGAGTTTAATCCCTGTGTTTATGTTCAGTCTCTTGAGGATGGTTCTAGGATGTTCCTACTCTTGTATATGGATGACATGCTTATAGCATGCAAGAGTAGGAAGGTTGTACAGGATCTGAAGGCATCCTTATCTCGGAAGTTTGAGATGAAGGATTTGGGCCCTGCAAGAAAGATCCTAGGCATGGAGATTTTCAGAGACCGAGCCCAGAGGGTGCTGCATCTATCTCAGGGGGGCTACATATAGAAGGTCTTAGAGAGGTTCAGGATGAAGGGAGCAAAGCCGACGGAGCTGCCACTTACTGGTCACTTCAGACTCTCGAAGACCATGGCACCACAGACTGAGGTGGAGGCTCAGGAGATGGAGACGGTTCCTTATGCTTCAGGAGTTGGGAGCTTGATGTATGCGATGGTCTGTTGTAGGCCTGACATCACTCATGCAGTGAGTCAGGTTAGTAGGTTCATGGTGCAGCCTGGCAGGGAGCACTGGAGAGCTCTGAAGTGGATATTCAGATATCTGACGGGTTCAGTTGGAGTTGGCATCTGCTACGGACAGCGAGGAGGTGCAGTGGGATACTCTGACATGTCCAAGGAGGTTCAGGGGTTGATTGGCGGTTATGTAGATGCAGACTTCGGTGGAGATGTGGATACCCGGAGGTCTACGACAGGCTTCATCTTTAGCCTGTATGGAGATCCTATTTCTTGGAGATCGAGTCTGCAGCCTATCACGGCCCTATCCACTACAGAGGCAGAGTACATTGGGCTGATAGAAGCAGCTAAAGAGGTAATTTGGCTGAAGGATTTGTTGACAGAGATGGGCCTTACTCAGGAGGCCATTAGAGTGCACTATGACAGCCAGAGTGCACTTCTATTAGCACAGAACTCAGTCTATCATGCAAGGACAAAGCACATCGACATTCGGTATCATCGGATCAGGGAGCTTGTAGAGGATGGCGAGGTGGAGCTGGTAAAGGTACACACCAAGGAGAACCCAGCTGATGCACTTACGAAGGTACTTCCACGGAACAACTTTCAGAGATGTGTTGAGCTGATACAGCTGATGGACAGAGTGGAGCTGGTTGAGGCCTTGGGACATCAAGGTGGAGATTGTTGTGATCCAGGTGGTGTGCCCAAGGCCCAGGGGATCAAGGCTAAGGCCAAAGTCTATCATTCATGAGGGCTTCATGGAGACTCTAGGGCTAGTTGGGTCCTAGGTTGAAAGGCTGTGGGCCTTTCGGGTTCTTGAGGTCTAGGTTATGTGGGCCTCAAGGGACCAACTCTTTGTGGGCCAGGTCTGGGCCCAGGATAGGTGAGATTAGGTTGAGTCATGGGTGTACATGAGCTTGGGTTAACCTAATCTCCCATAGAGTTGGTCAAGGGAGTTTTGGGTTTGGGTCACTTGACCCTGTGTTTATATATACATGTACTGTATAGGTTTGATTAAGCCAAGGAATACGAAAACTCTTTCTCTCAAGTCTCTCTCTCTCTCTCCTTCCTCTCTCTTCAGCTATTCTCCATGCCTCAGGAGCAAGAAACCCTAGGGTTTCTTGCCGCTAGGTCCATAAAAGGCAGGAAAACCAGGGGAGGCGCTAGAGCTTTGAGCCCCTCCCCCTTTGTTTTGCCAACCAGATTTGCTCCCCTCCTCTTGCAGCCACCCAAACATTAGGTTCAAGACTTGGAATCTCTTGCTACGAGGTTGGTACAAGTTTCTCTCAGATCTGGAGTTGATCTGAGGTCGTTTGAGGTGCGGGTGAGATCTCCATCAACAGATCTACAGGAAAGGCTGCAGCAGGACAGATCTGCAAGGTCTGGTTCTATCTACCTTCTTTCCTATCTAGAATATCTCGATTTGAGATCTATAAATTGGAAGACCTTGATCCAGGCCTGATCTGGTTGGGTACCAGATCTTGGATTTTTTAGAGGTGATCTCAAAGGCGTTCTTCATCTGGAACGATAGGCTGACGAAGAAGACAGCAACCAGGCTGATTTCGTCAAGGGCCTTCGATCGAGTCCAGAAGTCTCCAAATTTGTTCGTTGCTAGTTCTGCTGCACCCAAGGTCTGTGGGAGGAGCCAGGATCATGCTCCAACAACAATATATTTCATGTGAAAAAGAATAAAAGGGACATGGGCTTCTCAAGGCATGGCATGAGGTCTTTGTAACGCACCCTCTTGTGGCATGTAAATCCCTAGGGTTCTTCCTAGGGAGGCGTTGAGTTTTGTGAGAGAAAAAGAGAAAGAGATTTCTTTTTCTTCCTCCACATCTTCTCCTTCCTCCTGTTCCTCTTCATAGATCTAAGAGAGTTTGAGAGATCTAAAGAAGAAACCAGTATCAATCATCGGAAGGTGACTTCTGCAAGGGAGCTAGCACCCCAGTGAAATTAGGAGCCTCTGAATGGATCAAAAGCTTCGTATGAATATCCATAGAGGCTGGACGTATGTGCAGCTCATCAAAAATCTCATCAGATTATCATGATTATCAAATTATAGTGAAAGGCTATCTGCACAAAAGTATCGAGATTTGATCTTGAATTTATGATTTTATTTAAATTTGATTTTAATTTCAGCATCTTAAAAGCATGTGATCAATCCTATTGTATGTGGATTAGATCTACTTCATGCATGTTAGATAGATTAAATCATTTAATCTAGATCAGATCTTTATTCTGTCATGTTTATATTTTTAAAAAGATTAAAAAAACTGCATGTTCTAATTTTTGCATGCATGTTCCTGGATGTGTGACATCCTTCAAGTGATATCGGAGCCACAGGCTATTGTTCACATGCATTTTTAAGATCTGAAAATCAGATCTTTAGATCTGAAAACAGATTTAATAGATCTAAATTTTTTTATGAAAGTTCAAGGTTGTTTGGATATAAATTTGTTCTGGAACGGTCGTTGAACATTATTCGATAATGTATTAACTAGAAATTTCAAATCTAAATTTTTATGATGTATGAGATTAATATCTGAATTTCATATAATGCATGAGATGTATTTTATGATAGGATCATGTTTAGATCTATCTTGTATGAGATGTAATTAGATTAGATCTGAATTATATGTTTATGATCTGATTTTTAGTTGATACATGAGATGTGTGTTAGATCTAAGTTACATGAGATGTATGATTAGATCTAAAATCAGATTTAATAATTAAATTAGATCTAATTTAAAATATGTAATGATGATCCTATTAATACATGAGATGTATGAATTTTTTATGCATATGTGATATGTATAGATATAGATTGATTTCTTAGTAGCTTAGCTTCGAGAATCGTAGTAAAGACCATCCTACCATAAAGAACTATTGTGAAAGGGATGCCTGTATGAATCAAGAAAAAGAATCATGAAAGAAAAAGAATTTGCTTTTGTACAAAATCCTAGATCTGAAATTGTTTAGGATCTGAATATGAATCAAAATTTTATGTAGTTATGTATGAGATGCATAATTAAATATTTACATATGAAATAGTTTTGATATCTAAACTAAATCTGACTTCATAATGCACTTAATTAAGATCTAAAATTGAGAATTAAAGATCTAAAGACAATTGAATTTTGTGTGGTTCATCGATACATGTAGTGGTCACATCGAATCACTACAACCCTTGACGTAGGGTGTATCATGAACTCAAATTGAATATGGTTGTGATTGCAATTCGTAGTGAGGAACCAAAGCTGACTCATTCTCGAATTAATAAACCAATTTGATGACTAAGGTAAGAACATAGATAGTAGTTATTTAATTAGGATCGTTGCCACAGACAATGGGAAGCCTCCCACACATCTTTTCTTACCTGACTATTTTGGGGATCAATTTTGATTTTGTGGTGCTTAAAGTTGAGTCTACTTCAATTTGTATTATACCATAGGATCGATTTGGTGAGACCAAATCAGGATCTCTTTAGTAGATCCAATTTAATTGTGAATTTACATGGGATGTAGAAAATAATTAATCTTAAGAGATCTAAATTAAAAATCTTCTTAATAACATTAAGTCGAGGGATCTTCCACTATTGTAGAGTGCCATATCCTCTCCAATATTGATTGTTCTCGACTAGAACTTGTAGTTCAGTTGCATCAGGAGAGAATCAACCACTCTATTTGTAGCAAGGTGGAGATGAGGTTGGGCCCAAGATCTATTAGATGAGGATCCAGTGACAGCTTCACTCGCACTCAATGGTAGATCTGACTTAACTAAGAAATGAGGTCAAGATCTGCCAAGTGAGATCTTAAAATGTAGAGACCAAGTTCGCTGCAATTTGCATAAGAAGCATTGGACAAAAATTATCAATCTATTGGTTCACACATTCATCAAGATCTGTCAGATGAGATGGTGTACTAATCAATGGGACCGCAGTACCCATTAGGAATCTTAACTCGCGAAGGAGTTTTCGCTTACTAAACTAAGGAGTGTTAGGATCTGAAGAAATAGTGAGAGCTAAGCTTATTTTTAAAAGAAATTCTCTAAAATAAATTAAAATAAATTACAAAAATCTAACTAGAAATTTCTTCTCTTTATAGTAAATTATCTGCCTCTAATAGTCTAGTCTATATCTTAGAAATCAACCAATTGTCAGATTTCAATTGTAAGGATTGGCTAAAGAACTTGAATCAACCAATTGTCAGATTTCAATTGTAAGGATTGGTTAAGAAATTTGAAAGGTATTTTAAGTCTTGAGAAGCTAGGTTATATCTTAGATCAAAAAATATCGATAGGGACCTTGAAGAGTTCAAAGAACATACCTTTAGAAGGTACGTCAAATCTGTTCGTGATCGAGACTAACCTAATGGTTTCTTCTACTACTAGTTGGATAATAGACTCTGATTCTAGTGTACACTTGTACACTTTAATGTAGAATTTTAAGAAATATAGAATGTTGAGGCTAGGAGAGATGACCCTACATATAGGCAATAGAGCAAGAGTTGCTACTGTGGTTGTAGGGACTTATCCTCTTCAATTACCATCTGATTTCTGTTTAAAACTAAGAGACTGTTACTGTATACCTAATGAGAGCAAAATTTGATTTCTATTTTATGCTTAGCACGAGACCATTATGAAATTAGTTTCAATAAGGATCATTGCACCATTTATTTTGAAAATAAAATGGTTGCATGTGGTCACTTAATCAACAGTCTGTACCATCTGTATGTTGATGCAGATGAATCAATTGATTTATCCGAGCAAACTGTGAGTGCCGTTAGATCTAAAATATCTAAAAATGAGGTTAACCTAAAGAACAGTAGCACCTTAGACTAAGTCATATCGAAAAAGAAAGAATTAACAGACTGGTGAAAGATGATCCTTTAGACTCGTTCTCGGATGAGTTGTTTCCAATCTATGAGTCCTACCTTCAGAAAAATATGATCAAACTTTCCTTTGTAGGATACGAGGAAAGGACTACTAAAGTACTGGCTCTGGTACATACTGATATATACAGTCCATTTGATGTGCCGGCTAGAGGAGGATATCTTTACTTCATCACCTTTATCGATGATTTTTTACGATATGAAAATGTGTTTCTTTTGAGACATAAATCTAAAACCTTTGAAAGGTTCAAGAAAAATTTAGATCTGAGGTAGAGAAGCAAATTGAAAAATTATTTAAGGTATTTCGATCAGATCGAGGAGTAAATCAGAGTGAAAAATTTCTTGATTATCTTAAGAAAAATGGCATGATCTTTCAATGGACTCTACCTGAAATACCTCAACTCAACGAAGTTTCAAAATAGAGAAATTGGACCCTATTGGATATGGTTTGATTTATGACCAGCTTCACCGACCTCCCTTTATTTCTTTAGGGACATGCGTTAATGACTACCAATTACTTAATTAATAGGGTTTTATCTAAATCCATTTCTATTACACTACATGAGATATGATATGGTAAAAAGCTAAATTTTAGTTATCTCAGAATTTGAAGATGTTCGACCTATATCAAACGATAACAGGTGGACAAGTTAGAGGTTAGGTCTATGAGAGCTCATTTTATAGGATACCTAATAGAATCTTTGAGGTACTATTTTTATCTTTCGAAGGATCAGAATGTGATTGTGAGCCAGCATGCCAACTTCTTGAAAAAAGATTTTATCCAGGACGGCGATAGTAGGAAAAAAATTTAGCTCAAAGAGAGTGTCTCTGAAGAGCAATAAGCCATAGAGCATGTGGAACCCGTTCCACCTCATAGATCTATTAGGATCTCACATCCTTCTAAACGGTACATCGATATATTGATAAAGGATATAGAGGGAAATATTCCTCATAGGTGATATGGACCATGTTGATGATCTTAAAATCTATGACGAGGTGATGTTAAATATCGACTCTGAGAAATAATTGGAAGCGATAAAGTTAGAGATTGACTCAATGCACACCAACCATGTCTGGATCTTAGTAGATCCATCAGCAGAAATAGTTTCTATTGGGTGTAAATGGATCCTTAAGAAAAAGATCAGTTCAGATGGAAAGATAAAGACCTTTAAAATAAGGCTTGTGGCTAAAGGTTATAGTCAGCGTGAAGGCATTGACAATCAAAAGATCTTTTATCAGTTGCTATGCTGAAGTCCATTAGGATACTGCTTGCTGTTGCAGCAACTCATAACTATGAGATATGACGATAGATGTGAAAATTGTCTTTCTGAATGGATATTTTGAAAAAAATATCTATATGGAGCAGCCTCAGAATTTTATATCCAGTGATGGAGATCACAAGATCTACAAGCTGTAAAAATCTATTTATGGACTAAAGTAAGTGTCTCGAAGTTGGAATACTCGATTCAATGATATGATCAAATCATTTGATTGAAGAAAAAATCATCTTTTTCCTTTATAGGATCTTCCAGATTTCATTAAATCTGGGGCAGAATAATTTAAAATTTTTTATCCTACACTATTTCAGATCTAATGTATGTTAGATCTAATTTTATTATTTGATATTTAAAATCTAAAATTAAATATAAAAGTATGAGAAGTATAGACATAGCTCAAGGGTAATCTGATTACCCTGTAGATGATCTCAGCACAGCCCGAGGTTCTGATGTAGCCACGCAAGCGCCTATCCTCTACTAGTATCCACTCAAGTAGGACCTAGAACATCTTCTCCTCATGAATCTATGCTCTAAAAATTAGATCTCTATCTGATTTGGAAGTACTTTAGAACTCCTTCTGAAGTTGGAGCAGCAGCCTGTCGAAGATGTCCTGCAGCCTTCCTGTTCCAGGCGTCACCACGCCTTGGACCTTTGCTAGATGGACGTCCAACTTCTTGAACATGAAGAGGAGAGAGAGGAGAGTAGGGAGGATGTAGAGAAAAGGAGAGAATTCTCATTTTGGCTGGGTATTGAGCAAAAATCTTCAAACCCTAGGCGCAGACAGGGATTTTATAGACCCTGTATGCTGCGCAGTGCCACACCATTCGACCAATCAAAAAATTTCAATAAATTTTGAAAAAAATTTGATTGGTAGAGTGATATCATCTGATCACATCAGATAAGAATCCCCACCCACTTTCCTATGTTGGTGCCAACTTTGGATAAGCACAAGCAAGGTGGCGCCAAAGAGTCCATGTTAATCAACTCTTTCATCCTTATCCATTTGGGATGCCCACTTTAATCCAATTGGACTCACGCCATAATCTGATTATGGTGCCCAATTCAATGTAGTTTTGGTATGTAGACACTCCACAAAAATCCTCCAATAAGCTCTCTTCAATTTAAGACCCATATGTCAATATTTGACAGATATCTTAAAATAAAATTGGCAGGTGACAGGAATTAATAGGTGCTTGTCTTAAATCTTGTCTTAAATTCATCTCATAAATTAAGACAAGCCTTTTCTGAGCTGGACAAGCTTCATTTAGACTGACAGAAACCTTCTCAAGATTCTCTGGGTGAGTCAAATCATATTTGGCTCAGTCGAGATGGAAAAGATTATACGAGGAGAAAGTTAGGCTCAATCATGTGCTAGCACGATTTTCTTGAACCTAATTGGATCTTATCCAAATCAATTGGGTTAGCCCAATTAATGACATCCAGACCCTAACCCTTGTTTGTGTGACCCAATTAGGTTCAATTTCGTATGGTAATGAGACATGTCGTGATCTCATCATCGACATCATCGAAACTCCTTTCGATGGATCAGAACTCTTTTGATTCAGACAATTAGAATGATCGATCATCAAGATCATTCTAATTGCTTTCAAAATCCATCAGTGACACCTAGCAGTATGTGGTGGCAACCCATCAGAACTAAAGATGAACCTCTCGGTGCAGCTACCTATGTGATTGAATTCCTCTATCATGAGTCCCGACTGAATTAGGATTAAGGTAAACTCGTCAAACCCAACATCAGTCATATGAATCAATCGATCGATCCGAGTTCGATGTGAAACTCCAATGGAAAACTCTTTTTCCATTATTTCACTCTGCCATGGTCATGGACTTAAGGACTCGATCTTTTGATCATCATAAGACTACTCCTCTCATCTACTGAGGTTGATAGATTTTATCTTGGTGCGATCTAGTTTCTACAATGAATATGCTACAGCCAACATACACCTCAGAGTTTCGAATGGCTAGGAGATCGAGTTATGGTGTAGTCAAACTATAACACACTCAAGGTGAACTGTCGATGCACCTCAGGTCAAAGAACTAGACACACAACTGCAGCATCGAGCTAGCCATCGATGAGAAGGTAGACTTCCTTATGACTGCTCGAGATGGTCATGCTCAGTACTCTCATTCTCAACGAATATCTGTACTCTCGCTCTGGTGTCTGCATACCGTAGACTCAAGACACATCTACCCTAAGGAAGCGATCGTACACCAACCTTTCAGATCGATCATCATCCTCGTGATGATCTTATGGTCAGGAGCTGTTTATGAGTTAGTTATGTAAATTCATGCCTTAAATTTTTAACTCTTGAAAATATAAATTAACATTCCTACTAACTCAAAGGATATATCACAGACACAATGTATACGATGTGATAGAAGAATAATCCATTTATTGATTTATAGTCAAAATTATAAATTTGCCCTTAGATTTGTATAGGAATGTGTCAGCCAATCTGGCATCTAGGGCACACATCTAACAAACTCCCACTTGACCTAATGTCAATTGGCTACATATCTAAGTCCCATCTTTTCAAGGTGGGCTTCGATCTTTTGCTGGCCTAATGGCTTAGTCAGCGGGTCTGCCATATTATCTGTAGAGTCGACTCTCTTGACCTCGACATAACCCTTTTCAAAATAATCACAGATCAAATGAAATCGTCGCTCGATGTGCTTGGACTTTTGGTGAGACCTTGGCTCCTTAGCTAGGGCTATGGCACCATTATTATCGGAGTAAAGAGGTATGGCATCTGATGACATCACTCCAAGCTCTGCGGCAAATTTTTTGTACCAAAATGTCTCCTTCGCAGCTTTCGATGCAGCAATGTACTCTGCCTCCATGGTGGAATCAGCAATCACCGTCTGCTTGAAACTCTTCCAGCTGACTGCACCACCATTGCAAATGAATAGACTCTCAGATGTCGATTTTTGATCATCTATATCAGACATAAAGTTTGAGTTTGTATATCCCTGAATCTGGAGTTTTCCATTCCCAAAGACTAGAAACATATCCTTAGTCCTTCTTAAGTACTTAAGGATACATTTCACAGAAGTCCAGTGCTCTTCATCTGGATTCGACTGATATCTGTTTGTGACACTTACAACATGGGCTATATCAGGTCATGTACATAGCATGGCATACATGAGGCTCCCTATTGCCAAAGCATAAGGGATCTTGCTCATGCGTTCAATCTCCTCAAGTGTGCTAGGGCACATCTTCTTGGAGAGATGAATGCCATGTCTAAAAGGTACTAAACCTCTTTTGAAGTTTTCCATGCTAAACCTTTTTAGCACATCCTCTATGTACATCTTTTGTGAAAGTTCGAGCATCCTATTTGGTCTATCTCTATAGACCTTAATGCCCAGTATAAAGGATGCCTCTCCTAGATCTTTCATCGAGAACTCCTTAGACAACCATACTTTGACTGAGGTCAACATGGGAATGTCATTCCCAATTAGGAGGATATCATCTACGTACAATACGAGGAAGACAACCGCGCTCCCACTGATCTTTTTGAACACACATGGTTCCTCCTCGTTCTTGATGAAACCAAACATTTTGATCACATCATTGAAATGAGTATTCCAACATCGAGATGCTTGCTTAAGTCCATAAATGGACCTTTGCAGCTTGCAGACCTTGTGATCATCATCACCGGATGTGAAACCAAGTGGCTGTTTCATATAGATATCTTCCTCAAGATGTCCATTTAAGAACGTCATTTTCACGTCCATCTGCTATATTTCATAATCGAAATAGGCTGCAACAGCAAGCAATGTGCGGATGAATTTTAGCTTGGCTACGGATGAAAATGTATCCTGATAGTCAATGCCTTCGCACTGACTATAACCTTTCGCTAGAGCCTAGCCTTGAATGTCTCCACATTCTCATCTGCACCTATTTTTCTCTTGAAGATCCATTTACACCCAATAGGTACAATACCTTCAGATGGATCTACCAAGGTTCAAACTTGGTTTGAATGCATCGAGTCAATTTATGATCTTATTGCCTCTAACCATTTCTCGGAGTCGATATTTGATATCGCCTCGTCATAGGTCTTGGGATCATCATCATGAACCCCATTTTTTATGAGCAATAGTTTCTCTAGATCCTCTTGTATGGTACCTAAGTACCTTTCAGGAGGACGAAAAACTCTAGTCGATCTACGAGGTGGAAGAGGTTGTGTTAGACTGGGTCTGATTGATTTGGTTCCTCAGATTTTTTAGCTCGTTGCTCTTGGGAGACATTCTCCTTGAGCTTAATTATTCTTCCGATGCCACCATCTTGAATAAATTATTTTTCAAAAAAAATAGCATTTCGACTCACAATCACATTGTGATCTTCCGAAATATAAAAACAGTATCCTAATGACTCTTTAGGATATCCTATGAATCGAGCTCTAAAAGATTTGAACTCTAACTTATCCGTCTGCTGTCTCTTGACATGAGCCGGACAATCCCAAATTCTAAGATGATTCAGACTTGGCTTCTTACCATGCCATATCTCATACGGTGTGGTAGAAACGATTTTAGAGAAAATTCTATTCAATACATAAATTGCTGTCATGAGACAATGTCTCCAAAAAAATTCAGGGAGGTCCGTGAAGCTCATCATGGATCGGACCATATCTAATAGGATCCGATTTCTCCATTTTGAAACCCCGTTGAGTTGTGACGTTCCAGGTGGAGTCCATTGAGAGACTATGCCATTATCCTTAAGATAGTCTAGGAACTCCCGACTAAGGTATTCACCTCCTCGATCTGATCGAAGAACCTTAATGGGCTTTCCTATTTATTTTTCTACTTCATGTCTGAATTCTTTGAACCTTTTAAAAGCTTCAGACTTGTGTTTCATTAGAAATACATATCCGTACCTAGACATATCATCGGTAAAGATAATGAAGTAGACATAATTGTCTCTAGCCGGTACATTAAATGGTCTGCACACATTTGTATGTACTAGAGCAAGTAGGTCTGTGGCCCTTTTCCCATATCCCACAAAAGGGAGCTTGGTCATTTTGCCTTGAAGGCATGATTCACAAACTGGATATGACTCAAAAATCAACGGACTCAATAGCCCAAATTTCTCTAATTTGTTAACCCTGTCTTTCGCTATATGACCTAGCCTTAGGTGCCACAGATACCTATTATTTAGACTATCTCTAGGCCTTTTAATTCCTATGGTATTCACATTTTGCTCGATATTAAATACAGATACATCAATATGTAGCTGATAGAGATCGTTAATAAGAAAATCATCTGCAACTTTATTATTTTCATAAAATATATTACAATAGTCCTTATGAAAGCTAATCACATAGCCTTCTTGTGCTAAACATGAAACAGAAATCAAATTCCTGCTTGCTGTAGGTACATAATAACAATCTCTAAGAAATAAATCTAATCCTAACGGTAATCGTAGAGGGTAGGTTCCCACGGTCACGGCAGTAATTCTTGCTCCATTTTCGATGCGTAGGATCATCTCCCCATCCCTCAGCCTCCTGCTCTCCTCAAGATCCTGCATAGAAGTGCACAAATGAGCACTAAAATTAGAGTCAAGCATCCAACTGGATGCAGAAGAAATCGTAAGGTTAGATTCTACAATAAGCATACCTCCAGAAGGACCATCCTTCTTGTTCTTTAGGGTGGCCAGGTACTGAGGACAGTTCTACTTCCTCCTTTTTTCATCCACTTTCTGCTTCTTCGCAGACTTTTTTTTCTTTCCAAAAGACTTTCTCTTAGAAGAAGTCTACTCCACAGTAAGAACTGAGCCTTTTGAACCCTTCATAGAAAGCTCAGCCATAACCAGCATATTCATTAACTCGACTAAGGTACATTGCATCTTATGCATATGGAAGTTCATGATGAACTGACCATATGCATCGGATAAAGACTGAAGGATCACATCAATTTGAAAATCTTTGTCTAAGATGATACCGAGTTTTTCAAGCTCCTCAAGGTCCTTGATCATTGTCAAACAATGATCTTGGACTGACTGCCCATCACGCATCTTGGCCTTAAAAAGTCTTTGACAGACTTGATACTTGGCCACGCGACTCTGTTCACCAAACAACTCTTGCAGGTGAGCCAACATTTGGCGGATAGTCAAAATGTTCTCATGCTGGCGCTGCAAGTCATCAGACATTGCACCCAACATGTAGTACCTTGCTTTGTTATCATCATCCGTCCACTTTTTCAGAGATGCTCTCTATTCAGTAGTCGGACGTGCTGTCATGGCAGGTGGGTCCTGGTTCAAGATATGAGTCAATTTTTCAGAATCTAGAATAATTCTGTAGTTCCTCAACCAATCCTTGAAATTGGATCCAGTCAATCTGTGGGTATCTAGTATTTTAGTCAGGGGGTTTGAGGTAGACATGTTTCCTGTAGAGAGTCGAAAGTTTCTAGTTAGATTTTGTAATCAAACTTAATCAATTTATTTAGAAATTTTATTTTTAAATAAATTAGACTCCCACTATTTTCTCAGATCCCTACACTCCCTTGGTAGATATGTGAAAATCTTCATGATCAGTGATTTTTAGTGGGTAGTACGGTCTCATCAACTGGCTCATCACCTCACCTAACAATTATTGGTGATGGGTCAACCGATGAGTGGATGACTCTTGTCTAATGATTCTTTAATCATGGTGCACCCAGAACTTAGTCTCTAATTCATGAAGCTCACCGTGTCCGCGATATTGCTCCAATCTTTAGTTAAGTCAGACCCACCATTTGCACGAACTAGATTTCTGATTGGGTCCCTTACCGTATCCAAAATATTGAGCCCAACCCATCCTCTAATTCATAGCATCCAATGTCTAATGGACATGGTTGCGTCTTTCCGGTGTAATTGAGCCACTGTATTCAGCCGAGAATAATCAACCTCGGGAAGGGCTCGCACATCCACAATGGTGGAAAACCTAAACTTAATATTTTCTTAGGAAGATTTGATTTAGGTCTCATTAAACTTGACTTGACATAGTCATAATAATTATGACTAACCTAGTGGCATGAGTTAGCTCGAATTGTTAGCCACCTCAAATCAGAACTGAGTCGACACATATGGTCAGGTAAGTGTGATCGGTGGGAGGGATATGCCATTAACTCGACAAGAACGCATTCGAGTCGAGTAGCTCCCAATTAAAAATCAGTCGATCGCATCTGCCCAACTTACCTTAGACACCAAATTGTCGAACCAGAACTAATTGGGTTAGCCTACAATCCAGGCTCTAACCTCTAAGCCAAATTAGGTCTTAACTTGATTGAGTCACATCTAATGTGATTCGACCTTAATCCAGACTTAATCCTATTAGGTTGGTCAATTATTAGCTTTCATAATCTCACTTAACCAACTCTTGATTCGGTTTGATCAACTGCTAGACTTAATTGAGCTACTCAAGTCTGAACCTAATTTTATGAAAATATCTTAAATCTGAAATTCTCAATTTTAGACCAAATTGATTTCATAAACTTAATTCATTAATTAAGTTTGGGTTCATAAATAAAATATGTAAAATAAATCTTAGAATTTCAGGATCTAGGATTTTGCAGAAAAGTAAGTTTTGATTTCTGATTAAAGATGAACGCACAGCACCCCTACACGTCATAAGAACACCCCATTGAATGGGAGGAGAAGGCCTTTAAATCTTACTTTGTTCTTATGACCGAACGGCCATGAGGAACACCTTAATCAAAAATATAAATTTCACTACAAAACTAGTTAGATCTAAATTTATATATCACATATATAATTTAAGATCTAACTAATACATGCTTCGCATACATCTCATGTATCAAAAATTGATCTAATTAATATATTTTCAGATTTAATATATCACATGTAATATCTAAAAAATAAAATTTAAATTGAACTATACAAAATAAAAACTATTCTAGACAAGTTATTAGAACAATTCTACAACTAGTCTAGGCATGCAACAGATCAATTTTATGAAATAATTAAAATTTTATTTTTTATTTTTTGATCTAATTATAATACTTATAATATCAAAAAAATAGAGAATAAATTAGATTTAATTTATATTTTAATCTCATTAAAATATTAAACTTAAGACCGTTCATGGATTCAACTAATCCTAGTCTAGTCATGCATCTCATGCATGTTAGATCTTCTTAGATTTAATTTTAAATATTTTAATTTCAGATCTTATCATATCTGATGTGATATTTAAAATTTTTTAAATATTAAATAAATAAATAAATAATTAGATCTAAATTAGATCTGAAATAGAGTCAAAAATCTGGCTCTGATATCAGTTGAAGGAAAAATCATCTTTTTTCTTTGTAGGATCTTTTAGATTTTATTAAATTTGGGGCAGAATAATTTAAAATTTTTTATCCTACACTATTTCAGATCTAATGTATGTTAGATCTAATTTTATTATCTGATATTTAAAATCTAAAATTAAATCTAAAAGTATGAAAAGTACAGACATACCTCAAGGGTAATCTGATTATCCTGTAGATGATCTCAGCACAGCCCGAGGTTCTGATGTAGTCATGCAATTGCCTGGCCTTTACTGGTATCTACTCAGACAGGACCTAGAATATCTTTTCCTCATAAATCTATGCTCTAAAAATCAGATCTCTATCTGATTTGAAAGTGCTTCAGAACTCCTTCTGAAGTTGGAGCAGCAGCCTGTTGAAGATGTCCTGTAGCCTTCCTGCTCCAGGCATCACCACGCCTTGGACCTTTGCCAGATGGACGTCCAACTTCTTGGACGTGAAGAGGGGAGAGAGGAGAGTAGGGAGGATATGGAGAAGAGGAGAGAATTCTCGTTTTGTCTGGGTATTGAGCAGAAACCTTCAAACCCTAGGCGCAGACAGGGATTTTATAAACCCTATATGCTGCGCAGTGCCACATCATTCGACTAATCAAAAAATTTTAATAAATTTTGAAAAAATTTTGATTGGTGGAGTGATCTCATCTGATCACATCAAATAAGAACCTCTACCCTCTCTCCTATGTTGGCACCAACTTTGGATAAGCACAAGCAAGGTGGCGCCAAAGAGTCCATGTTAATCAGGACTCTTTCATCCTTATCCATTTGGGATGCCCACTTTAATCCAATTGAGCTCATGCCATAATCTAATTATGGTACCCAATTCAATGTGATTTTGGCATGTGGATACTCCACAAAAATCCTCCAATGAGCTCTCTTCAGTTTACGACCCATATGTCAACATTTGACAGATGTCCTAAAATGAAATTGGCAGGTGACAGAAATTAGCAGGTGCTTGTCTTAAATTTATCTCATGAATTAAGATAAGCCTTTTCTGAGTTGGATAATCTTCATTTAGACTGAGAAAAATTTTTCTAAGGTTCTTTGGGTGAGTCAAATCATATTTGGTTCAGTTGAGATAGAAAAGATTACATGAGGAGAAAGTTAGGCTCAATCGTGTACTAGCACGATTTCCTTGAACCTAATTGGATCTTATCCAAATCAATTGGGTTAGCCCAATTGATGACATCCAGACCCTAACTCTTATTTGTGTGACCCAGTTAGGTTCAATTTCATATGGTAATGAGATATGTCGTGATCTCATCATCGACATCATCGAAACTCCTTTCAATGGACCAGAACTCTTCTGATTCAGATAATTAGAATTATCGATCATCAAGATCATTCTAATTGCTTCCAAAATCCATCAGTGACACCTAGCAGTATGTGGTGGCAATCCATCAGAACTGAAGATGAACCTCTCGATGTAGCTACCTGTGTGATTGAGTTCCTCTATCATGAGTTCTGACTGAATTAGGGTTAAGATGAACTCGTCAAACCCAACATCAGTCATATGAATCAATCGATCGATTCGAGTTTGATGTGAAACTTCAATGGAAAATTTTTTTTCCATTATTTCACTCTGCCATGGCCATGGGTTTAAGGACTCAATTTTTCGATCATCATAGGACTACTACTCTCATTTATCGAGGTTGATAGATCCCATCTTGGTGCGACCTAGTTTCTATAATGAATATGCTACAGCCAACATACACCTCAAGATTTCGAATGGCTAGGAGACTGAGTTATGGTGTAGTCAAACTATAACACACTCAAGGTGAACTGTCGATGCACCTCAGGTCAAAGAACTAGACACACAACTGCAGCATCGAGCTAGTCATCGACGAGAAGGTAGACTTCCTTATGACTGCTCGAGGTGGTCACGTTCAGTACTCTCGTTCTCAATGAATACCTGTATTCTTGCTCCGATGTCTCCACACCGTAGACTCAAGACACATCTACCCTAAGGAAGCGATCGTACACCAATCTTCCGGATCGATCACCATTCTCGTGATGATCCTATGGTCAGGAGCTGTTTATGAGTTAGTTATGTAAATTCATGTCTTAAATTTTTAACTCTTAAAAATATGAATTAACATTCCTACTAACTCAAAGGATGTATCACAGACACAATGTATACAATGTGATAGAAGAATAATCCATTTATTAATTTATAGTCAAAATTATAAATTTATCCTTAGATTTGTACAGGAATGTGTCAGCCAATCTGGCATCTAGGGCACACATCTAACATTGATTTCATCAAGAATCAGAAGGAATCATACATATTCAAGAAGGTCTATAAAAGGGCTATCACATTCTTCGTATTGTACATAGATGACATCCTCCTAATTGGGATGACATTCCCGTGATGACTTCTGTAAAAGTTTAGTTATCTAAAGAGGTATCTGTAAAAGATCTTGGAGAAGCATCCTATATTCTGGAAATAAAGGTCTACAAATACGATCTAAAAGGATGCTTGATCTTTCACAGTAGCTATACATAGAAAAAGTGCTGAAGTAGTTTAGCATGAAAAACTCTAAAAGAGATTTGTTGCCCTTCAGGCATGGAGTTCATCTCTCCAAGAAGATGTGCCCTAATACACTTAAGGAGATTCAATGTATGAGCAAGATCCTTTATACTTCTGCCATAGAGAACCTCATGTACATTATACTATGTACCCGACCTGATATCGTTCTTACTATAAATGTCACAAGCAGATATCCATCAAATTCAGATGAGGAATACTGGATTGCTGTGAAGAATATTTTTAAGTATTAAGAAAAACTAAGGATCTTTTCTTGATTTTTGGAGAAAGAGACTTGTGGGTACAGAGATACATAAATTCAAACTTTATATCTGACATTGATGATAGAAAATCTACATCAGATTTTGTATTCCTGTATAATGATAGTATGATTAGCTGAAAAATTTTCAAGCAACCGATTATTACAGATTCCACCATAGAGATAGAGTACATCACCATGTCAGAGGTTGCTAAAGAAGGATTATGGTTCAAGAAGTTCATTGCGGAGTTGGATGTGATGCCATCAGATATCGTTCCACTCTTCTGTAATAATAATGTGCCATAGCACTCACTAAGAAATTGAGGTCTCCTCAGAAGTCCAAAAATATCGAGCGATAATTTCATCTGACTCGTAAATATCTTGAGAAGAAGTTCGTCGAAGTGCAGAGAGTCGACTCCATAGAGAATGTGATTGACTTGCTGACCAAGCCGCTAAGCCAATAGAAGATGGAAGCTCATCTTAAGAAGATGAGACTCAGATTTATAGCCAATTGGCTTTAGATCAAGTGAAAGTTTGTTAGATGTATATCCTAAAAATCATATTAGCTGACACATGTACACGTTCTAGGAATATAATTTTATAATTAAATTTTAAAATAAATAAAATTTAAATTATTTTTCATTCATGTTGTGTTTGAATTGTGTCCATGAATCGTTCAAAAAATTAATAAATGATGATATGTATTCTCAAGAGTTGAGAATTTGAAACACGTGTCATTAGTGGTTAATTCATAAATACTTCTGATCGATAGATCATCATGAGGACGATGACTGATCAGAATAGATCGGTGTATGGATCGCTTCCCTTCATAGGTAGACGAGTCTCAAGCCGACGGTATGGAGACACTAGAGCGAGAGTGCAGATGCTAGATAGAGATCAAGGGTACTGAGCATGATCAACACAAAAAATTATTAGGATGGCTACCCACTTATCGGTGACTTACTCAAAGTTGTAGTGGTATAGATAGTTCTTTGACCTACGATGCCTCGGCTGTTCATAGTGGAGTTGCTATAGTTTGGCTACACCAATACTTAGTTACCTAGCCATTCGGAATCTTAAAGTATATATTAGCTACAGTAGGTCCATTATAGGAATAAGGTGTGCATCTAGATGAGATCTGTCGATCTTGGTGGATAGAGAGAGGTCCTATGCAGTTCATGAGTCTGAGTCCTAAAATCTATGACTATGATAGGTGAATGATGAAAAAAATTTTCATAAGATTTCACATGGATTTGATCCTATTAAATCTAACATATGACGGACGAACGGATTTAACAAGTTATCTTTGATCTGTATCTAATAGGGACTCATGACAGAAGAATCGAACTACACGGTAACTGCACCTAGAGGTTCAATATTTCATTCTGCTGGGTTGCCACTATATACTACTAAATATCACTGATAGATTGTGAGACTCGTCAAGCATTGTCTAGCTGATCGATGATCTTTGATGGATAGAGTTGAAATTGTTCCAACCCATCGAAAGGAGTTTCGATGATATTATGATAGAAATTATAGTATATCTCATTATCAGATAGAATAGAATCTATGGGATCACACATAAAAGAGATTTTTATCTAATCAAATAGTTAATTAGCGATTATGAATTGTTATTGGGTCTAATCATCAATGTGATTGATGATTAATCCTGTACAAGAGTTGCAATAAAGTAATTCGTTAAGAGTTGGTAAGTTATAAAAGGATTAATTAGCAATTAGATTGCTAATTAGTTTAATTGGATTGAGCAATGGGGTTAAAATCAGATCTAATTGAATTAGGTTCAATTTGATTTGGTTTGGGTTTAATTCGATCAAGCCTAATTAGATTATGAGATAACTCAATTGCACGGGAGATCTATTCCTAATTTGATTAAGATTTGAATTAACCAATTTTCTAATTGAATTAGGATCTAATTGGATTTCTAATAGATTAAAAAATTATTTAATTTTGGGTGCATCTAAATCCTAAATTGGTTAGGATTTAATTACACATTCAAGAGAGTTCCTAATTTTACTGGGACTCTTTCTCTCCCTAAGCACCCCACATAAACTCCACACCATATTAATCTCCACGAAAATAAGGCTTCATGCATTCCTTGTTTTTGGATGAGAGAAGGCCATGCACAAAGGTGTTTCATCGCCCCTTATCCTTCTTAGAGATAAGGATTTGATTTCAAATTGATTTTGAATTCAAAGTTTGATTAGGTTTGACCTTGTTAAACCTTATCCTATCTCTATTGGATGCCGACCATAAAGAAGTGTTCTTTTTGGCATTTTGATCTGATTCTTAACCATGAGAAACAATATATTTCACGTGAAAAAAGAATAAAAGGGGCGTGGGCTTCTCAAGGCATGGTGTGAGGTCTTCTTAACGCACCCTTTTATGGCGTGTAAATCCCTAGGGTTCTTTCTAGGGAAGCATTGAGTTTTATGAGAGAAAAAGAGAGAGATTTCTTCTTCTTCCTCCACATCTTCTCCTTCTTTTTGTTTCTCTTCATAGATCTGAGAGAGTTTGAGAGATCCAAAGAAGAAACTAGCATCAACCATTGAAAGGTAACTTCTGCAAGGGAGCTAGCATCTCGGTGAAGTCAAGAGTCTCAGATTGGATCGAAGGCCTGTGTGAATATCGTAGAGGCTGGATGCATGTACAGCTCGTTGAGGACCTCATCAGATTATCATGATCATCAAATTATGGTGAAAGGCTACCCACACAAAGGTGTCGAGATCTGATATCTGGTTTGTGATTTTATTTAAATCTGATTTTAACTTCAACATCTTAAAAGTATATGATCGATCCTGTTGCACATAGATTAAATCTACTTTATGCATGTTAGATAGATTAAATCGTTTAATCTACATTAGATCTTTATTCTGCCATGTTTATATTTTTAAAAAGATTAAAAAATTGCACGTTCTAATTTTTATATACATATTCTCGGATGTGCGACATCCTTCAAACTAGATGAATCCGACCAGTGTAAGAAGACAGGCATGATAAGAAGGACAAAAGCAAGGTAACTTGCTTTAATTGTCATAAGAAGGGTCATTTTGCTTGAGAGTGTACTGAGCTGAACAAGATTTATCTTGATTCCTTGGCTCTATATCTTTATGTTCTAGTTGTTTATTTCTGACTGATTCTCATTTTATGTGGATTGTAAACTCAGAAGCGACCGACTACATAACTTGAGATCGTGAAGCATATGTAGATTTTCATTAGATTCTAGTCCGCATGAGATGGATATATGTAGAAAATAATTCAAAAGCTAAAGCTAAAGGTGTTGGCACTTTTAAACTATCACTATATGGTGGACTTATTTTGCTCCTGCATGATATCCTGTATGCGCTTAACATTCAACTGCATTTACTTTTAGTAATAGTCCTTCTATGCCTTGGTTACACTTTTTTCATGGTTGTTGTTTATCTATACATTCTAGCATTATATATTATGGATCTAGATTTATTTCAAATGATTTTATGATTCTAGACGTAGATTATAATTACGTTGATAAAAATAGTTGTTTTCGTTTAATTGCATCTATTAGTTCTCTATTAATGCAAATTTGTGGCATGCATGATTAGGATACATTGGACAAAAAAGATTAACTAGATTAGCTAGAGAGAAACTTTTGGGCCAACTCGCTAATATAAACTTGTCCACATATGAGCATTGCTTGGTTGGAAAAGCTACTAAAAAATCTTTTAGAAAAGGTACTAGAGCTGAACTTCCATTGTAACTCATTCATTCTGACATTTATGGACTAATGAATGTGAGGGCGAGGTATGGTGCTTCATATTTCATCACGTTTATTGATAATTATTCACGATATGGTGTTGTTTATTTGATTTCCCATAAGTTAGAAATAGATCGTTTCAGATGTTTTATTATAATGGCAGAAAATCAATTAAACCTCACTATTAAAATATTGAGAACTGATCGAGGTCATGAATATCTTTCTAATTAATTTATAGAGTTATATGATGAGAAGAATATTTTATGATAATTAACTATTTTTGATAGTCCATAACAAAATGATGTTATGAAAAGAAGAAATAGAATCCTTCTAGAAATGGTTAGATCAATGATGGCACAAGCCAATCTTTCCATTTCGTTTTGGAAAGATGCTTTACTTATAACTACTTATATACTTAACTGAGTACCCTCCAAATCTGTTACTTTCATACTTTATGAATTATGGTTGGGTAAGAAATCTAAACTTACTCATTTAAGTCCTTGAGGGTCAACTACATATGTTCACGACCTTTCTCATAAATATGAGAAATTGGGTCTCCATAGAAAAAAGTATATCTTTATTACATATCCAAAACACTCCCAAAGATATGTGTTAATTGGTGAACAAATGCTTGAAGTATTTTGAAAATTGAGTCACATGATGTCACTTTTTTAGAAGATTATTTTCCTAGCAAAGATAAGTTACACAAGGATTTTTATCTCTCTAAGATAGAAGATCCTGATAGAGGAAGTAATCTCTATCAGTCAATAGAGAGGGTTAAGATTTTATAACCATCACTTGATTTAAGTGGGAGCAGTTTTTTAAATATTCTCCAAGGTAGACAATTATGTCGTAGTGAATGTAAAAGTGTTCCTCATCAATGTTTTGATATTGAAGGTGAGGCCTTTGTATATAAAAAAGATGTTTCTTTGCCTTCTTTGTTTGATGACATCGAACCCAAAAATGTTCAAGAGGCACTCTTTTGTTCTATACATGAAAAATGGAGTACATTGAAAAAAGAAATGGAGTCAATGCGTCTAAATCAACTTTGAAACTTGGTTGATCTTCCTCCTGAAAGAAAGACAATTGGAAACAAATGGGTTCTTAAAATTAAACGCAAGGCCGATGGCAGAGGTATAAGGCTCGTTTAGTAGTAAAAGATTATATCTAATAGGAGGGTACATATAGACTATGAGGAAACTTTCTCCCAATGGTGAGATTTATCTTCATTTATTTGATTTTAGCCATTGTTGCACATTTAGACTTAGAATTATATTAAATGGATGTTAAGATAGCTTTTTTCAATAGAGAACTAGATGAAAAAATTTACATGCAATAGTTTTTAGGTCTTGTTGTTTCTGGCCAAGAACAAAAAATTTGCAAACTTTAAAAATCAATTTATTCTCTTAAACAATCATCTAGGAAATGGTATTTAAAATTTCATTGCACAATTATTTCGTATGTTTTTCAAATGATCAATGAAGATCATTGTGTGTATGTCAAATGATCTAAATATTTGTTTGCAATTCTATCTCTTTATGTGGATAATATTTTATTTGCTTCAAATAGTAAAGAATTTATCTTAACTATTAAAAAATAGTTATCCTCTAATTTTGATATGAAGGATATGGGTGAAGCTGAATAGATACTTGGTGTTAAAATTTAGTATGATTGTTCCAAAAAATTTCTAGCTTTGTCGCAAGAGCCATATATTATAAAAGTTCTTGAACGATCAACATGCATAATTGCAAATCTATTGATACTCCTATTACAAAAGACAAATGTTTTAACCTCAAAATGTGCCCAAAAACATCAAAAAAAAAATAAAATATATATCATGATTTATACGAGACCTGATATTGCTTATGCTGTGGGCCTTGTAAGCCGATATTGATCAAATCTAAGACTGGCACATTGGAGAGCTGTCAAGAAGATTCTATGATACCTCAAAGGCATTGCTCGTTATTCTCTTTGTTACCAAGGAGAAGATTTATGCTTAGTTGGCTACACAGATGTTGATTGGGTAGATGATCTAGATGAGTGCAAATTAACATCAGGATTTGCATTTTTATTGAACAATGGGGTCATTTTATAGGCCAACAAGAAACAAATATGTGTTGCATTGTCCACCATGGTGATGAAATTTGTCACGTCCGCAACCACAATACAAGAGGGTGTTTGGCTGAGGAGATTCTTGCAATATTTGGAAGTAGTCACAAATGCTAATGAGCTAGTGAAAATCTATTATGATAATCAGGCTGCCATAGCTTATATGAAGGATCCCAAATACCGTAGCAAGACCAAACATATTGATATCAAATATAACTGTGAAAGACATGGTGTCACAGAATGAAGTCATTTTACAATATATACCTACGCATCGAATAGCTGCTGACCTATTCACAAAGCTTATAGCTAGAGATGTGTACCAAGCTCATGTTAAGTTTTTGGGATTACGAGCTTTATAAATGTATTGTTGTACATTGACATTTATATTATATATTGTTTCAATAATATTTTGTCATTAGTAATTTTGTATCTCTTTTATGTATAATATCTTAATACTAACACAATAAATATATCTAATGGATAGAATGGCTCACTCATATGAGCATTCACCTCTAGTATTTTAGTAATGCATAGAGATGAGATATAGCTTCAATTTATAATATGATACTGAGGTATTAGTTTCCTTGATGATGTATCAAGATGAGATCATTTCTCTTATAATGGTCAATAAGGAGTCAGAAATCCTTAAAGCCTATTAAAGCCAGATGTGAGACTTTAGACAGAAGCATCGATATGTTATAATACGTTTCGACACAAATATGATAATGTCTTAGGTCTATCGTTTTGTGATAGCAACTGGACTAAGATCTGTATGGTGGATTTTATAAAAAACATACAGCTTAAATATAGGTCATCTACTATAGCATGTGTTTCATACCACATATGCTAATGCGACTAGAGTAGGTAATAAGAGAAAGATCCCTGCTTCCTCGTTGTATGAGACCCACAAAGCTAAGCACTTCATATTGTGCCTTTATTTACTTTCAACAATATATTGAAACATCAAGAACGATGTTTGCTACTTTAGCATGTTACCTATAATCATGATTGATTTGATGATAAGAGATATGTCTAGAAAAGTGATTGTTCTTATCGATGAAATATATGAGTGTGAAAAGAAGACTATGTAAACTAATTCTATGGTTGACCCGTTATGGTGCCCAATGAGGACCTAAGGATAACGTGGATATTAGTTGTGGAGTATAATCTAATAAGGGATGCATTAGACTCTACTATAGTCTGGAGCATAACAGGTTCACAAGCCATTATATTTACCCTAATCGGTTCATAGTTATTTTGGCTTTATTTTTTTGGTGTCCTCGCAAGTCGCACTAGTCACTTGCCTGTATGAAATTATGAACATGGTTCTAGCACATCATCTGTGAGTGGGAGATGTTGGATGTGTCAGCTCAAAATGGGCATCCACGATAAGTAGGTCCTACTCGATAAGTAGTTTCAACTATTTTGAAATTATCTATTCAAATTTTAAAAATGAGACGGTTACATCTTACTTTCCCACGATATATATCTTATTTGTTAGAGAATGGAGTATATGTGATTTTTTTTTTTTTGTTAATCGAAATGCTATTGGCTTTTGACCTGTGAAAAATTTTGTATTCTCCAAAGTGATTATACAGTAATCTGTGAATATAAGATATTATCAAATCCTAAAGATAAGTACTTTTATACTGTATTATGATTTATTTTATCTACAATTAGCATATTAGCTATTAAACATGACATGTTAAGATTTATGACAACAACTGCATCCACCAATTAAAAATGATATTTATTTTTTGTGAAACATTGTGCAACATTATGCCTTCACAGAATTTCCTCCTGCTGTCATTATTGAGGCACTATAAAATGTCAATAGAATTGGCAAGTTTGTTTCATGTTCTTAATCTAAGATGAGATGATGTACATGAACGATCATCTATTCTTTCTGGACATTCAGCTGTATTTGTGGCTCAGCATGTCTATCAGAAGGCAAATAGCACCGCCAATTGGATCGCTTCCTATGTGATGGAGCATACTGACGATTAGATCTGACGTCAAGATTAAATCTACCCACAGATCCCACTGGATATTTTATTTTCTGATTTTATGAAATACACCCTTACTAGATCGGTGTAAACACCCATTTGTAACCAAAAAAAAAGAATCTATAGAGTTCCTTGACCTATCAGCTGATGCTCTCTTTCATGATTTATTGTTTGATCACTTGTTTTGAGTTCAAAGATGCAGAGAAAGAGAAAGATCTAAAAGATTTGAATCGGAATGGTATTTGTTTGGTACAAAATCATGAATTTGTGCCTTCCTGAGTAAAAAAATTTACCCTTGAGGACTAGGTTTTATCTTAAAAAATGACTGCTGGTTTGGGACAGCCTGAAATTGTACTATATATAAACATTTGGATACCCTTGTAAAGAGACACTTCATCCATATGTTTAGGATGAGTCAGAGATGGACCTTGCAATGAAGTGATGGAATTCAGCTGGAAAGGCACTTGCGATCATGGATGGTTCAAAGAAGCAGACGAAGCAAAAAAATTAGGTGTATGTGTTCTCATTCTCTTACAAAATGCCATTTGCCTCATGTGCAGAGCATGACAGTATGAAGTTGACGAGAGTTAATTGAACACAGGGCATCTCTCATTCTGAACTCACCTCCGGCCCTTCTGAACTGGCTTTGGATGCTCGTTTATGGAGAATCCAAGAGGTCCTAAGTGGATGATTGAACCTGTTCCACTATGATAACAAGATGAAAAGTTCTCCACTGATTTGCATATTGCCTTTTGGAATCAGAGGGACTGCTTTTGTACTACCCATGTTCATAGGATCTTTTGCATCCAACTTGTTATGGAAAACTTCTCATTTCAGATTCAGTTTCCCTCATTTTTTTGGGATCCTCAAATCATAAATTAGGTTCGATCCTGTTTTCCTCTCATATTCTGGACCATGAATGAAGTTTGTAGGTATTGTTGCCCTTCTTCTCAATCATCACCACTCAATCTCATTCATTTGTACATACCCAGTTCAATTCCTGGAGCTTTGCATTAACCCTGTTTAACCTTGCTCCATACTCCACATAATCCTTACCCAACCCTCTCATAAGCACTCCTTTCACACCATCAACATGCGATGGACTTTGGGTTGGACTGCTCTTCTTCCCTCCAAATTCTGCGCTTCATGTCAGTCAGTATTACTGAACCTCCTTGTTATCTGTTATTATTCACAACATTTCAAGGAGAAGAACCCACTGCCAATTCATCGACCCCCCTGCATTACCTGAAAAACGAGCTGGAGATCAAAAAAGGGAAAAAGAAATATATCAACAAATTCAAGGGAGACAACTCACAGCCATAGCCATCAAGGCCCTAGTCATTTCAGTTGCCAGCTAGAGACTGGTCACCAAGCATTTAGTCTTGGCCTTTGTGATTGATTCCTCCGGTCACAAGCAAGTTGCTACCAGTGGAAACAAAGTGCATCAAGACAACCTGACCATGTTTGGCAACATCAAACCGAAAAAGAATACTTGCAGTCTAAATGGCAACCAGTAGTTTCGTTCCAAGCAATGTAAATGAAAAGCACCCGACCAGCAGCCATGTCTTAAGAAAGGTTTCCGAGCTGAGAAAACAGTTACGTTGCCTTTCAATTCAAAATATGGAGCATACAGTTTCTTTTGGCTAATGCAGTTCCGGCTCCAGCTCATCAGTCCTCAAGCACAATAAATTCTGAATGTTGCTATGAAAATTATTGAGCCAGAACCGAACCCACAGGAACAATCAGCATCTCTCTCTCAATAGATAAATCTGCTTATTTTGTAGTACTATTTTTCAACAACTAATAGTACAAAAAGTAATCAAAGCAATGACAGAGAGTTCAATTTGGCTGCTTCGAATTCTGAAATGGAAGTCCTGACCTAGATGATAGGGGTTACTAACAAGTCCATTGGAATGTTTATATAACTGATCTCTATTTCTAAATAAATAAAGCTGTTTCATAATACTGGAACCCAGCATCTTTTGCATGTAGAAAACATGAAAAATGATTTCTTTACCGCTTCGCAAATACAGCTAAGACCAACATAGACATAGAAACAATAATCTTGAAACCAGAGCTCTCCCAAAAGTTCTGCTTGTCATTGCAACCAGACCCATCCTGCTGCTTCATTGCCAACTGATCTCTTAGCTCTTTTATGTCATCATCTCTTTTTACTCCCATCTGTCATGTAAAAGAAACCACCAAGAGGAATGAGAGAGTTCAAATGTTTGATATATATGACCTTAGCAAAACATGAGTTTTACATATAGGTTTATGTTTAGTAGTTTATATGCAAATTCAAAGATGAGTTTGTAGTTTAAGAAAATGGCACCCAAAATCTCTAAGCAAATTCGCTGATGCCAACACCAAATTGAATTCTCAGAAGCTGTGATCCACCACTGAGTAACAAACTTTCAAGTGAATCTCACCTTCCGAACCATATTACTAAAGTCATTGGCTAAACATGCTGCCAATACAAGCTGTAACTTAGCCTTCTAACTCTCCACCTTTCTTAATGTCCATTCTCTTGATGGAGGGGGAACCGATTGACTTGTAAGAAACAATTTCTTGAATGAAATTTCCGAAGGGCTTTCTGCCAAAGAAAAACTGAAATTATCCATCTACTAAATCTCATGCTCATTTGAATGTACTTGTCCTTGGGAATTGGTGCTGCTGGCCTAAGGTGAGTTCCACACGAAATTTTGAGAGCATACCTAAGCTTGGATTACTACAGCTGGCTACCATAGCAGTACCAGGACTGATACTAATAACTAATTGGAAGCATCCAATAATACTATCATAACAACATTACAAGAAGAAATTCGTTGAACCAACAAATCAAATTTCCTAACTTTTGCATGCTTTTTATTCATTAGCTACCTAAAACCTACTAGATCAATAAAACTATACTAATGAAACACAAGAAAATAGTTCTGAGACAGATAGTCATATTACTTATGGCCCACATGGATTCTTGACAGCATGTTTACATCAGAAGTTATGGCATTACTAAGTCTCTTTTTCCTCCTAAACATACCTGCTCCATAAATTACATGAGACTCCTCTTTAGGTAAATAGCATTTCAATTTTTAAGAGAAAAGCCAAGATGCTATTTTTAAAGTATATAAAAAAAGAATCAATAACTAAAATTACATGAAACATTAATACAGATGCAAAAAAGTAATTATACAATTGCCCTTTTTTTCTTTTTTAAAACCTGGAGAATCTAATACTTCATACAAATTTGTAGATTTAACATTGGTATCAACATCCAGAATTCATAAAGTACTATAGCTATAGGTACATAATCTCAACACTTGAATATTGAGTACAAATTTAGCAAACAAAAGTCAAGTTTGCTACTTGGGCATCAATCCAATTTGATAAAGGGAGAAAGTTTACACTCCTCTTTTGTTTTCCTTTTTACTTAGATTTCACCACAGTATATAGAGCACGTCAAGAGGAACCAAAGGGTGTAACGATTTAAGAGATTGAATAGGAATTACCCTTTGAAGTTTCCGTGTTTGGTTTCGTGCTTCTTGAAGACAGAACTCAAGCTTTAGTACTCTCTTCTTCAATTCCTGATCAGTCCTTCGCTGTTTCTCTAACTGTTTTAAAAAAAACCAGCCAAAGACATGAGCCACCCTGCCTTGCTGAAAAAAGGGCAGCATATTGTACCTGTCCAAGAAATAGGAATTACCTGTGATTCTAATTCATTGGTCTTATGTTTCCAGTGTGCAGATAAGATCCTGATCTCATCTCTTAATGTAGCGATCTCTGAATCTTTAGCATCCAAGTGCTTACTGAGATTCTCAAAATTCTTGGGGGAAACTTCAGCCAAAATCTTCCGAAGCTCACAATCATTTTTAGCTCCAGCTATCACAACTGCATTCATGATATCTTTCTCTATTCTTAAAACTTCATCTTTCAGTTGCATTTGTGAAAGCTCCCTTGCTTGGAGATCCTTTTGCAGATTGTCTAACTGCTCCCCTAGCTTATTGACATGGATCTCATGCTCTTTTAGTGAACTATTTTTCTGATCTAGTTCTCTCAATAAGGTCAAGCACTGAGCTTGTGCTGATTGTACTGAGAGAGCACTAGCCTCTGCAGTGACTTGGGTAACTGAAAGCTGGGATCTTAAATCATCCAACTCCTTATCATACTGCACACATATGAAGTACTGATTAAGGAGGTCTTGTGAAAAAAGAAAATAGCAAATTAAACAAAACAAGATAATGGAGTAATTCAATTGGAAGTGTTCACATAAGCAACAAGAAAAAGCTAAGCAAAACTGCAACACAGAAGCCATGTCTCAGAGTGATCCCAATAAAAAAATCATTAAGAACGAAAATAAGTAATTTAATTGAAAGTTTTCAAATGATCAAGATGGAGAAAAAAATGTATGGAAGAAGTCGTGTCTCAGAGTGATCTCAAGAAACAAATCATTAAGAACCAAACTGATGCCCAAAAAAAAAAAGCATAAACAAGCACAAGCTATCTAGATTTGCAGTAATGCTGTAGGACAACTTACAATGTTTGCAGTCACACAATCATTATGGGTTTGCAGTGCTGCAAGCAGCTAATCACACCCATGATTTGGCCTCAAACAGTACATGTGGGCCAGTGACCTTTCACCCCATTGGGACCGACAGACTGCCGCAACCTTTGCCACACTACCCACAGCATGTGCAGCCAAGCTATACCCCACAGCTCAGCACATCTGCCCTGCCCAACTTGCCTGGCTCCATTGGGCTTTCCACTCCAGTGCAGCCCATGACATCTGCCATAATACACCAGTCTTTGTGCCACGCTCCAACATGGCCAAGCCACCACGTGATGACCCATGTCTAGCACCTAGGCCCCCTTCTCATGAACTGCCGCTTGCATATCCTACCACTGGCACCTCTAGCTCCAAACTTGTGCAAACCAATGGGCTCTTTAAGCTTTGCTAGCCCACTAACACATAGTGCCTTGCAGGACAAATCTGTAGACTTGGGCCCATACTCTACTGCAACCCATATTCAGCCCGGTCATGCCACTTCATCAGCCAATACACATGCCATGGTGACAAGATCTGAGGACAGGACTCTCCCACCACAGAAATTCAGCACAAAACATCCCATGGCTTTGGTAGCCTATATGAATATCATGGAACCTACATGTTTTTCGCATGCCCACAAAGATCCTAATTAGCATGGCGCCATGATTGATGAATATAATGCTCTACTTGTTAGTGGTACTTGGGAAATTGTTCCTCAGCCATCTCATCAGCATATCAGAGGATGCAAATGGGTATTCTAATTAAAAACATAAAATTGATAGCTCCATTGATCATTACAAGGCTCACCTAGTAGCAAAAGGGTTGAACCAACAAGAGGTTATTGATTATTAAGAAATATTCAGCCCGATCATCAAATCAGTTACTATTTGCTCAGTTCTAGCACTTGCTATCCCTGGAGGTTGGGCCATTCGTCCACTTGATGTCAAAAACAGCTTTCTCCATGGCTTTCTTGATGAGTCAATCTTCATACAGCAGCCACCAGATTTTGTGGATACAGAACCACCTCATCATGTATGCCTCCTTAAGCACTCATTTTATGAGCTCAAGCAAGCCTCCAGAGCATGGTTTCAATGCCTCAACACTTATCTATATGAGTAGGGCTTCCCCAAATCCAAGGCTGATATTTCTTTTTTATCAAACAGACAGATGACGATATTCTTCTTCTTGTTTATATGGATGATATTCTTCTGACTAGCAGTCTCAATGCTCCTCCCACTGATCTATTGGCTGCTCTTTGAAAAGTGCTTTGCCATCAAGGATCTTGGGCCTCTCTACTTCTTTCTTGGCATTGAGGCTCACCCTATGAACTCCGGCCTTCTTTTAACAAAATCAAAGTATATTTGTGATCTACTTCATAAGGCCAAAATGGAGGGCTCCAAATCAGTCACCTCTCCAATAGCTACATCGTCTCAACTTTCTCTTCATGAAGATCCCCATTCAAATCCTACCATATATCAGAGTATTGTTGGTGGCCTCCAATATCCAACATTGATCCACCCAGATATCTCTTATGTGATCAATCAGGTCTGCCAATTCATGCATAGTCCCTCCACTACTCATTGGATCGTCATCAACTTCGGTACCTTAAACACACCATCCACCACAGCCTTTGCTTTCCAAGAGCTCCTCTACTCAGTTACGTGCTTATTCAGATACAGATTGAGCTCGAAATCCCAATGATCAACACTCCATCAATGGCTTTAGTATTTTCTTGAATCCCAATCTACTTTCATGGAGCTCAAAGAAGCAACATACAGTGGCTCTATCTATATTGACTTGGAATACAAAGGGCACACAAATGTTGCTATTGAGCTCATTTGGGTTCAACAACTCCAAGAGTTGGGTCTTTTTCTCTCTGCTCCTACACTATAGTGTGATAACCTCAGTGCCATCTATCTCGCTGTCAAACCCGGTCTTCCATGCTCGTACCATCGTACCAAGCCATTGAAATAGACTTCCATTTTGTACAAGAACAGACTGCTCAACACAAAACTATTGGTCTGCTTCGTCTTCTCTACTGATAAACTAGCTGACATCTTCACCAAGGGTTTGTCTACAGCTCATTTTGATCCAAGCTCCTGGTTCTTTCCACTCAACGTTTGCTTGAGGGTGGGTAATGGACCAAATAAGTATAAGGGCCCATGACCCAATTAGATAAGGATGATGTTGCATTCTGTTGCATTCAGCAACCATAAGAGCAAGTCTTACAACATTCTTTTGCAGTAATATGAGTTGTGATACCTATCTATTGCAAAGATATATTTTAAATATCAATGCATACCAAGCCCTCATGAAGCATAATCAAAAGGGCCATTAATCCTAAATATCTTATTCGCAATTCTCAACTCATTCTTCTCAAAAATATGTCTACAAAACATACCAAAGATCGATGCCCATAAACAGCAACTACCCTGGCATGAACTATAAGAATTTTCGCAGCAAAAAAAAAAGATGCGATGAAATGCTGCTGGAACTTCTAAATCCAAACTATACTTAAAAAGAAATGATAGGATATGGCAATTGGTAAACAAAAGACAACAAATCAATGGGAGAACTATTTGCCTCTTGTGAAAACCCTCCAGGCATACCCAGCATCAGAACATTTCTTTGAATTAAAATTAAGGATTGCATATTTCAACAAATATGTATAGAAGCAAATAAAAAAATAAACAATCAAAAATAACGAGATAGTATTCTAGAAGGAAAAAGGCATGAGCAATAGATAAATTATAGAGATGAAGTGTTTAAAGAATTATTACCTAATGGTCTCAAAGTAGCAGTGTTTCGAACTTGCATACAACTTGGTTTCTCCACATTTCTCCAGTAGTGAAATGTAAACAATTACAAAAATATAGAAGATAAAAGAATTTTATATCCCAAAGTCAAGATGACAGTTGCAAGTAGCAAATAAATAAGTAAAAGATTATTATAAAAGGAACTACTTTTGAAAAATATTGTTATGTGGACAGATGAAATAGAGGAGCTGGGCAAAGCTCTAATATAAGTGAAGTATGTTTTCCACATAGGCACTTAAAAATACTTGGGAAATCCATAAGATGTTTAAATAATAAAGAGTGTCAACAGACATATTCTCTTCTTCTCAAGTCTTATATCCAAATAATATGTCAAAATTTGAAAGATTGGTCCACTCATGCTGAACAGGAAATCAGAGAGGCTATTAACACTTCTACAGAAAATATGTTTTCCTAAAACATATTATATGACACAAAAATTGAGATTAATTTCCAGACTTAATATAGACCTATATTGGGTCCATTGAAAATGTTTTAATTTGTAATATAAGAAATGATTCTGAAAAATAGAAAAAAAAAAAATCTTTTTTCCCTTTCAGCTTCTCCATCATTTGTTCTCACACCAACCAATTCCCAAATTTTTTTACTTTACTTACAAAGGATATTGAAAATTAACATCCATGGATAAAACAAGAAGAAATTTCATAGCCCTAGCCCTATTAAATCCATACCGAAAGAGAACATTCCAAGTTCAAAATCCAAAGACAGATAGAATCCAAATGACTCTCACCCGTTCAGAAGTAGATGTAGATGCTCTCAATTGCTCATTCCTCTCTTCCAAACATTTCTGCAGGCTGCCTATCTCCTCCTCCATGCTCCTCGCCTTTGACTCTGCTACCTGTGGAAAGCCCAATACACTTCATGCTCACTACCATACACCAGAATCATATAATTAAACTCTTCAGAGATGCTGAAAACACTTGAAACCAACCTGTCTTGTTCGACTTTCTCGAGCAAAGGACTCTTCCTGCAAAGCCAACCTACTTCGAACATCTTTAAGCTCTGCCGCCAGCGACACAACGCTCCTCCGAAAGCTCAGCTTCTTCTCTGTAAGATCCTTCAACAGCGGATCCAGTTCCAGGGACGATGACGATATAGATGATGTTGATGTCCTCTCTACGTCCGACATCACCAATCCACAAAAAATCCCAAGCTAGCATGCAAGAAGACACCTTTGCCACAATTTCTCAGCCTTGTCTAGAATAAACGAGAACTGCTCCAAAAAAACTAAGCATTAGCCCGCCGGATGCTCCAGTGCTTTACCTAACCTTCATCTGGTTACAAACCCTAATCCTAACAACCGGTCTTCATGGCCCCGGTGCATCGAAAATTTCTCTCACGCGCAAACCGGCAAGCATTAAATTCAGATGTCACACCACTAAAAAAAAAAATCGTAGTTTTCTCGCTGTTAAAAAAAAGAAAAGAAAGTTTAATTTACAATCAGACAAATTCAACAGAGAAAAATAATTTTGCTTTATTTTTTTTTTCTGAATAAGGCTAGATGAGTCACCACAAAACCCTAAATAAAAATTCAAGAAAATCGTCATTTTCATCTTTTTCAAAAAAAAAAAAAAAAAAGAGAGGATGAGAAGAAAAGGCAAAATCCAAGCACAGCCACATGTTGGAACGAAACGAAGAGGAGTGAGAAGTTGACACCTCTCTCATAAAGAGATCACGAGAAGAGCGTTTTTTAACCAACTTTCAGATCGATCGAAATCCACACTGGAAAACGCCAGGCCCAGCTCTCACCATCAGCCATCTGCGCCTAAACTCTTATTTCTCACTCAGAATCCAATCTTCCCACTCGCTCCAGATGAAACGAACAGCCAAAATCCTCTTTTTTGTTTTTTTTTTTTTTTTTGCTCGACTTCACACCAATTGTGACTGCGGCAAATACGAACCGCCCTTCTCTTACTTCCAAATCATTACCATATATATGGATTTCTCCCAAAAGACAGCAACAAATTAGTAAAATCCTTCAAACAAGAATATCCATCTTTGACCTCACGTCTTCTTCCCTCGAGTCCCTTTCAACAGGCCCCCGAGAAAGAACTCCACGCGTCACCGCTCCGGGCGAGACGCGCTTCCTTCGGCTCCCGGAGCTTGAGGGAAGACGAAACCCATGCGGAAACCCTTCAGAGATTGGAGATTTGGATCGAAAGGGCGAGGGCTCTCGACAGATTTTGCTCTGATTCCAGGGAATATTAATTACCATAAATGGGGACGGAGCGTACGGAATATTTGCCATTTACGTGGTTCGGGGGGACTCCGAGGCTGAGGCTCGCAGTGGAGGGCTCCGGGCTGTTTCGACTCCCGGCGCGGGAAAACAAAATTTCGGCTTCGCGATGTCGGCCAAACAGCTGCGATTTTTTATTTTTTAAGAGAAAAAGAAAATGGACAGGAATGCCCTGGTCGCTGAATTGGATCTTGGTTGTGGGATTCTTTGGATTATAAAGACAGGAGTTTGCTGTGGGTATTATTATATCGTCTTAGGCCTGCTGCTTGAAATATGGGCAGCTTGCGATGAATGAGCCAAATCTGCGATTAGCCTATTGGATTGAGATTAGATTAAGATTAGATTTTTTAAATGGACAGGAATATCCTGATGAAATCTATGATGTTCAACCATAGAATTGGAGGTGGATTTAATGTCTAGACATAAAAGATGAAAACCGAGATAGGAAGTTAAGTAATGTGCAGCTTCCGCGTTTGTTACTAGCAATATGTTACAATTTGTGTCATAGTGATAAGTGTAATGAAAAAAAGTTGCACATCATTTATATAAATTTTTATCATATTTTTATATTACCTCGATGATGTTTCCTGTGGTTGTCAAAGATGTCTTTTTAATGAACAAGTGGCATTCTTAATATACGCTAGTCTGACACATAATTTGCATGATAGACTATAAAAATCTTCTTTTTAATAATAAAAAATTAAAAAAATATATTTTATCATCAAATTTAAGCTTACCGGCAACCGAGTCATTCAAGTTCAGACAAACAAAGCTCAATGTTATCTAGCAATGACTATCACATGACCACACATAACCTATAAGTGATTTGATTTGACAAATTAAACTCCACCAGATAAACTCCAACAACTAGATTTTTTTTTTTTTAATTTGGATTGAACAGGTCATCCCAAGTAGTTTTTTTTTTTGGTAAGGCAATTCACTGAAACAACTCTTATATGAATATAATCAAGAGAATCAGAAAATAAAAGATCTCATATTAGCTAAGAAATCACTCCTGCCCCCGTCCAAAAGACACCTCCCGTGTGCTCAGCTAACCCCAAGGAGGTTTCTCTAGCAAAATTTAAGCTCGATCATTGTTAGCACTCTCCAACCAAATTGTTCAACTTGGAAACCAGTCAACCAACCTCACTATTCCACTTCGGATTCCATCTAACCTGAATGATTCAACTCAGATTTTAGCTACAACAAAAGTACAAAACCTGTAATACAAAAAAAAAGATCCCATAGAAAATTAATATCCAGTAGACCAATATGATCATCCATACATATGTATGTAAATTATTCTAAGATTGCACTTGCACCACCAAATATCGTAAGACAATGTGACTCCACTTGCATTAACCTTGTTGGCAACTTGGTTGGTCTCCACATTCATAAATTTCTTACCTTTTCTAATCATGGTAGCTCTTCTATCATCTTTCTTTCCACATCCTAGAGATCAAATTTATCTAGAAAATAACAACATACAAAGGGTCATGGAGTAGTTGGTAGTCTTGTGCTTTAATTTTCATGAGTGTCTAATGCATTTCTTTGAAAGGTTGGTGGACTGTTGCTATTGGTGGGCTTCGAACTTCAACTCAATGATGGCAAATCTGCAAAGCAACACCGATAGTTCCACCCCATCAAGGATCAGGAGAGGTCAAAGAGGAAGGGTGCCTAGGGGTATTGGACTCAGTGGCAGCAACACAAGATCTCTAAGGAAGAGATCGCTGTCTTGCAGAGCCATTTCACCAAGTCCTGGTCCTGTTAGAGGAGGATATCCGAAAGGAGCAGGAGAGGTGGACGAAGTTGGCGGTGGTTGTTCAGATTCTTAGGAGAAGAGCTTCGATGGAGCTATTTGCAAAGGAGTTCAAGGACAAAGGTCATCTTTAGGGGATGTTTGAGTCTTTTGCTCTAAAAAATAACCATCTTCTCTTCCACTTTTGAGACGAAGGTAAGCAGGACTCTGTTCAGGCAAGAGGTCCCTGGGTCATCATCAGCCATCTTCTGGTGATCAAACCATGGAGACCTGGGTTTTTTCCTAAGGAGGGGGCTATTAGATCGGCACTGATATGGATATGGATGCCTCTCCTTCTGTTTGCGTTTTGGGGGAGATGATCGATCCTCCAGATTACAAGAATGGCCAGAGAGGCGATGTTTGTGGATGAGTGTACTGATCAACACCGGAGGGTTGGATTCGCCGGGGGGGCATGGAGGTCAACACTACACAATCGTTGAGTCGAAGATCTTAATCCAAGAGCCAGACTTGGTATTTTGGCAATGATTCATCTACAAGAACGTCTTAATGTTTTGCTTCCAGTGCAATCGAACTAGACACCTAGCAACTGATTGCCTAGTTGAAATGGTCTGGAAGGCCCTCTTGGGTGGATTGATAGGGGTTATGCTAGAAAATTTTTAGATGGAAAAGGTGGAAGAGGGGGCATCAGCGATAGTGAATAATCTACCTTTAAAAGGCACTAGTGGCTTGAGTATGGGCCCTGTTGATGACAGTGACGCAGAGGATTCCATGGAATAGGGGGAAGGGCCCTGAAATAAGGAAGAAAGGCGGGTCAACTTGCCCCTTAGAGTCAAACTAGGAGATGACTCAATTTAGCTTAGTAGACAGCTCAGATCCCATCATGGATGGCTGGATCAAGCCAACCAAAATTGCAAAGTGACGATCTCTTGATTGTCCAATCGTTGGATCAATGACAGGATCAAATAGTTGTCTTCATGGGAGGGGCGCGATCAAGAAGACAAGCCAAGCTGGCAGAGTGAACTAGTTTGGGCCACTTATAGAAGAGATGATGGGCCAAGGTCTGGGTGGAGGGAGGCCTAATGAACTTGTTGGGTATAAAATCCCCTCCAGCCGAAGTTCGTGACAGGAGTGATCCTCCGGGGATCCAACCAACTTTCGACCTCCGACAACGTCTCTTCAAACCTCCCAGACGGCCGAGCCTCCGCAACATTCCCAAGTTTTGCCGACGGACAGGACCCCGCCAGCGCCGACCGGATTCTTCGCGACGTCCGGACTCCTACGGGAGCCGGACCTCGTCCTCGACTCCGGCTGCAGGCGGACTTTGTCCGGACTCCTACGGGAGCCGGACTCCGCCTACGACTCTAATTGCAGGCAAACTTCGTCCGGACTCCTATGGGAGCCGGACTCCGTCCACGACTCCAATTGCAGGCAGACTTCGTCCGGACACCTACGGGAGCCGGACTCCGCCCGCGACTCCAATTGTAGGTAAACTCTGCCCGGACTCCTACGGGAGCCGGACTTCGTCCCCAACTCTGGTTGCAGGAAGACTTCGCCCGGACTCCTACGGGAGCCGGACCTCGTCCCCAACTCCGACTGCAGGAAGACTTTATCCGGACTTCTACGGGAGCCGGACTTCGCCCCCGACGCCACTTGCAAGTGAACTGCATCCGGACTCCTACGGGAGCCGGGCTTCGTCCCCGACTTCGACCGTCGATAAACTTCGTCCGGACTCCTACGGGAGCCGGACTTCGTCCCCGGCTTCTACTGCAAGCAGACTTCGTCCGGACTCCTACGGGAGCCGGACTCCGCCCGCGACTCCAATTACAGGTAAACTCTGCCCGGACTCCTACGGGAGCCGGACTTCGCCCCCAACTCTGGTTGCAAGAAGACTTCGCCCGGACTCCTACGGGAGCCGGACCTCGTCCCCAACTCCAGCTGCAGGTAGACTTTGTCCGGACTCCTACGGGAGCCGGACCCCGCCCACGACTCCAATTGCAGGCAGACTGCATCCAGACTCCTACGGGAGCCGGACTTCGTCCCCGGCTTCTACTGCAAGCAGACTTCGTCTGGACTCCTATGGGAGCCAGACTTCGCCCCTGACTTTAATTGCAGGTAGACTTCGCTCAGACTCCTACGGGAGCCGGACTCCGCCCATGGCTCCAATTGCAGGCAGACTGCATCCGGACTCCTACGGGAGCCGGACTCCGCCCATGACTCCAATTGCAGGCAGACTGCATCCGAACTCCTACGGGAGCCGGACTCCGCCCACGACTCCAATTGCAGGCAGACTGCATCCAGACTCCTACGGGAGCCGGACTTCGTCCCCGGCTTCTACTGCAAGCAGACTTCGTCCGGACTCCTACGGGAACCGGACTTCACCCCTGACTTTAATTACAGGTAGACTTCGTCCGGACTCCCACGGGAGCCGGACTCCGCCCATGACTCCAATTGCAGGCAGACTTCGTCCGGACTCCTACGGGAGCCGGACTCCGCCCACGACTTCAATTGCAGGCAGACTTCGTCCGGACTCCTACGGGAGCCGGACTCCGCCCACGACTCCAATTGTAGGAAGACTCAGCCCGGACCCCTACGGGAGTCAGATCTTGTCTCCGACTCCGGCTGCAGGAAGACCCCGTCCGGACTCCCACGGGAGCCGGACCTTGTCCCCGACTTCGACTGAAGGAAGACTTCGTCTGGACTCTCACGGGAGCCGAACTCCGAGCTCCTCTCAGACGGATAGCTGATAACCTCTCTCCGTCAGATACTCCAGCCGAACTCCGACCGACAGGCCTGGACCCCCTGGCGGGCCTCAGCAACGGCCATGACTCTGCTCCACTTCCTACGACGGATTTCGCGCGGCCCCATCACTCCCTAACGGGCCGCAGTAACAGCTACGACTCTGCTCTACTTCCTGCGACGGATTTCGTGCGGCTCCATCACTCCCTGGCAGACCGCAATAATGGCTACGATCCTGCTCCACTTCCTGCGATGGATACCGTGCGATTCTTCCATCCTCTGGCAAGTCGCGACAACGGACGCTGCTCCACTCTCCGCGACAGACTCCACGTGGCATGTCCCGATGATAGCCACGATTCCACTCCACTACTCTTCGCAACAATCTCCTCCTGACTCTGGGCAGCCCACTGCCAGACGGTTACAGACATCGCTATCAGTCTGTTGCTCCCTCCGCCTATAAAAGGGGGACCCCAGATATGCTATTCTCTAAACTCTATTTTCTATCCCAAAAATTCTGCTAAAATTTTCGTTCGAGCACTCCATTCTTGTTGAGGCAGAGAACTGACTTGAGCGTCGGAGGATCTTGCCGGAGCAACCCCACCTCCAGTTTAGACTTCTTTTGTAGGCCCCGACGGTGACCGCGACTCCCTCGACTCCAGCTTCTCCGACGCAGGCGAATTTTTGCACCAACAGGATTGGCGCTAGAGGAAGGGGTTGTGTCTTCGCAGTACCCTTGTTCTTGAAGGAGCGCTCAACGGGACCACCCCCGGGCATCTTTTCCGACATCCTCTCCTCCTTCCTCCACTAGGTCTTTGCCCGATGCCTCCCCGCAAGGCATCCACGCGATGATCCATGACCTCCACGGCCAGATCTCAGGCTCCGACCTCACCTCCAGTCTCCCAGCCTCCTCCTCCTCCTCCAGCAATGGCGGTTGGCGTGGAGCAATTTGACCTGCTGGCATAGCAGGTCAGAGGCCTCACTGAAGCTGTGCAGGCCATTCAGCAGCAGCAGCAGCCACAGGCATCGGTGCGCCTGAAAAGAGCATCACCGAAATACCAGGACCCGACGGTAGGGCGGGCCACTTGGGCCAGCCGTCCCGTCTTTCCCGAAAAGATGAATCCGAGGGTGGAGAGCCCTCAGTCGGATCACGACTCCACCCTCGGAAGATCTCTACCCCCATTCTGTCAAAGGACCCTCGAGATCCGTAGTCGAGAAGATTTTCTGGACCGGAGGCTCCAGAAGATGAACCGGCGGATCGAAGAACTCCGTCACGCTCCCCCCGCTTATGGTGAAGATATTTGCACTGACCCTCCCTTTTCTCAAATGATCATGCAGGAACCGATCCCACCAAACTTCAAACTCCCCCAGTTTGAAAGCTACGACGGGACTTCGGACTCGGTTGATCATCTGGAGGCCTTCCGGACGATGATGCTGCTTCATGGCGCACCCGACGCCATTCTATGCTGAGCCTTCCCATCCACCTTGAAGGGAGCAGCGAAAAACTAGTACTCGGCGCTGAAGCCGGGTACCATCTTTTCCTTCGATCAGATGGGCCACCAATTTGTGGCCCATTTTGTCAGCAGTTGGCGCCCCCGGAAGGGTTCGGAGTCCCTCATCAATATCAAGCAGAGGGAGGGAGAGTCCATTCGAGCCTACATCAACCGTTTCAATGTCGCCACGCTGGAGGTCCGAAATTTGGACCAGTCGGTAGCAATGGCCGCTCTGAAGGGCGGCCTTCAGAAGAATGACCTTTTGTTCTCTCTGGAGAAGAAGTACCCCAGAGATTTTGCTGATCTGTTGGCTCGGGCCGAAGGGTACGTCCGAGCGAAAGAAGCCTTCAAAATGAAGGATGAGGAGACTGCGAGAGAACGACAGGCGGGAGACTCGAGTAAGCCCGCAGTCGAAAAAGGGCCGAGAGAAGCTCGGCCACATTCTCGAACTCCTTCCGGGCACAAGCGTGTCCATACTCCTCCCCGAGTACATAGACAGAGAAGTCCAGACCGCGGAGTTCGGTGGGGTTCTCCACCGAAAAGATTCTGCAACTATGCCCCCCTCAATGCCTCGAAAACCCAAGTGCTGATGGAGGTCAGGGAGCAGCTGCCAAGACCGGAAAGGATGCGCACACATCCTGGAAAGCGCAATCCTAACAAGTTCTACCTCTACCATCATGACCACGGCCACGATACAGAGGAGTGCATTCAGCTCCGGGATGAGATCGAGGAGCTCATCAGATGAGGTCAGCTCGACAGGTTCATTCAACGCTGATCTGAAGGCAGAAAGGATCGGTCAAGGGCCCTGCCACAACCTGAACCGCCAAGGAGGGAGGAGCAGCCCGGAGATCGGCCTCCAATCGGGACCATCGACTCCATCACCGGAGGGCCTCAAGGAGGAGCAGACCTTTCACGACCGTGGGACTCGAGAAACCTGTAAATGTACTACTAACGACTTTGCTTTGAATCAAAATTCCTTTCGACTTTGCATGTCTTTCCCTTTTGGCATGGACTTGTTATGACTGGGGATAACCCCTTCAAACAATTAAAACAAGATCATGTTAGGAACAGGAGGAGAACCTCATCCTAATATGAGCAAAATGAAAGTCTGATTATTTTAAGATCGGATCGGGGGAGAGGCCCATATAACGGCCCTTGAGTGCCCCCGGGACCATGTTAGGGACAGGAGGAGAACCTCGCCCTAACATGGACAAAGTCAAAGGCCCGGTTCTTTTAGACCGGATGGGGGGAGAGGCCCTACAACACCCTTATGCGCCCCCACAGCCATGTTAGGGACAGGAGGAGAACCTCGCCCTAACATGAGCAAAGTCAAAGGCCCGGTTCTTTTAGACCGGATGGGGAGAGAGGCCCTACAACGTCCTTATGCGCCCCCACAGCCATGTTAGGGACAGGAGGAGAACCTCGCCCTAACATGAGCAAAGTCAAAGGCCCGATTCTTTTAGACCGGATGGGGGAGAGGCCTTACAACGCCCTTATGCACCCCCACAGCCATGTTGGGAACAGGAGGAGAACCTCGTCCTGACATGAGCAAAGTCAAAAGCCTGATTCTTTTAGACCGGATGGAGGGAGAGGCCCTTGCAACGACCCTTATGTGCCCCCACAGCCCCGTTGGGAACAGGGGGAGAACCTCATCCTAACCTGAGCTGAGATCGACTACGTCAAGAACAGAAGGAGAACCTCATCCTGACGATGATAAAAATTCGGCTGCCCAACAAAATTGGATAAAGGAAAAAATTTTCTCAATGGCACCTTTACACTTCTATGCGACCCCACAAAAAGCAAGGGGAGGACCCTCACTCAGAAGAGAGGAGGAAAATTAAAAAGGAAAGCGATGAGTTACACCGGCAATAGATGAAAAATAAACCACACCAAAGACCTAGGGAGCCTCGTCTCAACAAAGACGGAAAGTTCCTACCAAACATCCCCAGTCTCTAAGAAGGCTCTCGACACAGGTCGAGAAAATAATGACCCCTCGAGGTAATGCGGAGTTCAGACCACCGAGCTCGAGCCTACGGCCATGGACGACAAGAAAAGCAAATCAGCGTAGCGACGACTGGGCACCTCCAAACGACGTCGACGTCGAACAAGTCAAAAGACAAAAGAAGTTCGACGGACGATAATTTAATACAATGCATGGACGAGGTAACACAAAATCCCCTTTTCATTTTATTCGCGAAATATACACCACGAAGCCCAGAAGGCTAAAGGAAGAAAAGCAAAACCATAAGAACAAAACAAAACAACAAAAGAAAAAATATATACATGGAAAGACGGAAGGCCAAAAAGAGCCCTAGGGAAGCTCTGCTCCTTCCGACCTCGAATTATCTGCTTCACTCCTTATCAGGGACTGCCTCAGATTTTCAACCTCCTCTTCTAGCTCTCTCTTTTTCAGCAGCATGTCCTGGAACATCTGATGAAGTCGTTGGCTTTCGTTCTTCGCTTCTCGATGCCTCTTTCTCAGGACCTCAGATTCTGCCTCCGCATCCTTAACTGCCCGCTGCTCATACACCAGTTGGATCTTCAATTGCTGCAGCTCGGCCTTCCCCTCCCCAAGAGCGACGGATAGTTCTTTTGCGGTCCTTCTCAGGGATTGGAGTTCGTCAGAATCCCGAGCAGAAGCAGATTAAGCCCCCTCAGCTAGCTGCCTTCGAAGGCGGACAACTTCGTCGGTCGCCATCCTGAACCTCCCCTTGTATTCGTCCACCTACTTGCACCAGCCGGCCCGGTACACATCATAGCTCGCCTCGGTATCCTGGAGCTGTTGCTGGAGGTCGGAGACCTTCTTCGACCACTCCCGGTCGCTGTCGGCCCGAGTCAAAAGCCGGGATGAACTTCCTTCCAACTGGCCAATCTTCTCCTGGGCAGCCGACAGCTCCGCTCTGAGAGAACTGATCTTGGCAGCCTAAGCCCAAGATTGGTCGCTGGCGCGCTTCTTGTGTTCCTCGAACTCCTTCTCGAAGTTCGCCTTTCTCCGGCTATACTCCATGATCCCCTTCACATGGAGGTTCCGAAAGCGGGTGGCCTCCGCGGCGGCTTCAGAGTGACTCTCCCTCAACCTGTGAAGCTCGCCTTCCATCTTCTTCGACCTTTTTGTCAAATAAAGAACTTTCTTCTTCAGCCGCTGGATCGTGGACTTCAGCGGAATCCCCTGGGGCAGGAGAAGCACTTCGGCAGGACACTGCCATCAGGAGATAAAAGCGTCAAGGCACGTCCCATTGCAGAAAGAAAAACAAAAAGGAGGAAGGAAGAGAGGAGAAGCCATCCACGATGAGAAATTCAACTTTATTGATTGAACATTTATTAAAGACAAAAAGAAAAGAAAAAATTACAGTAAAAGAAAAATACAAGGTCGGAGGTCTCAGACCTCTGCAGTAGGAGTTGGGGAGCTCGGCGTCCCTGGAAGGGGGGCTGCGACAGCAGTAGCAGCAGGAGAGGGACCGGCCTCATCTTCAGACTCCTCGCCTAAGAAGCTGAAATCGAGCTCGAAAAATTTCCTGGCCACCTTCTCCTGGCAGAGCTCGAACCCCTTGATGAATGCTTCTTGGTCGAATCGAACGTTCAGGTCCCTCATCTCCACGGAGGCCTTGAACTCCTCTACCGCAAGAGCCCTGGCCTCCGAGATCAGGATCGGGATCTGCTCCACCAAATTTGCGACCTCGGCCTCTGCCTTCCTCACCGTCTCCTCCGAGGTCTGCTTCTCTTCCTCCCGGGCCTGCTTCTCTCTCTCCAGGGCCTCTTGGAGGGTAACTACTTCGACCGCCTTTTCTTTGAGACGAGCGACCTCGGCCTGGCGATGCTCCTCCGTCTGAATGACGTCCCTCCTCGCCCGGTTCGTCGCCTCGATATTGGCAAGGAGCTGGTGCCCAATCTGCAAGGATGGCTAGGGGATCAGAATAAGAGTCGAAAAGCCAATTAAATGAAGATTTGTTTACCTCGAGAAAGGACCCTTGGGAGTCCCAAACCTGCTACTCAGGATCGGCGCGATCAATCCTCTCGATGACTTCAGACAGAATGTAGCCGTCGATCAACCGCTTGATCAAGTCCCTGTCATTGAAGGGATTCTCCGGCTCTTCTTCGGAACCAAGGGACTCTTCAACGGCGGCTCGACGGCTACTCACCCTGTGGGCCACCGACTTCCTTCTCCTTCCCTTCTCGACTATGGGCGCCTACGTGGAACGGACTCCCGAAATGGGAGCCCCAGTGGGGGGACTCCTTGAAGAGGCCCGGGGGGCCGATGGTTCGGTGTCTGAAGGAACGTCAACCGCGGGGGCCACCTAGATAGATGCGATCTAGCTCGTCTCCTCCACTCTGGCCTTCTTTGCTGATCCAGAGGCCGCGGTGCCTTTTCTTTTGTAGGTCTTGAGGCCCCTGGCGAGCATCCGTGCTGCTTCGACGTCCATTCCTGAAAAAAAAAAATCAAATCAAAAATCAGTGATGGGGTGAAAAAGGAAGAAGTGACACACAAAAAAAAAAAAAAAAGAGAAAGAGAAAAAAAAAGAAGAAGAAGGATGGAAGAAAAGAAGAGAAGAGAAAAGAAAAGATGGAATACTCGCAGGATCCTGGGGTCTCAAGCCGATGTTGAACAAAAATTACTCCTTCAAGAGGTTGGGAAGGGAAGGAGCAGAATAGTCAAGAAGCTTTCGGGCGGCCTGAAGGTCGTCCTCCTCCAGGCTGGGAGCCCGACGGACAGAGTCCCTTAGAGAGCCCCAAGGGGGCAATCCAAGCCTCAAGGTCGGGCAGTGGACAAAGAGGTATTTTCCCTTCCAGTTGTGGATTGAAGAGGGAGTGCCTTTCAGCAACCCCTTCTTGCCAAACTGGGGGGAGAAATACCACCAGTCCTTCGCCGAAGGGTGATGCTTGAAGGTGTAAAAATGCCTAAACAAAGAAAGGGATGGCTGGACTTCGACTACGTGGCAAAGGGAGAGGAACCCTATCAAAAACTTAAAGAAATTCGGAGCAACTGAAGCTAAAGAGATATCCAAGAAGCGGAAAAGGGCGACGACAAAGGACGAAAGCGAAAGCCGGAGTCCGGCACGGAAGGCCTCCTGATATAGATAGAAACGATCGGATGGGGGAGTGCTAGCCCAGTCAGAAGGGCCAGGGAGCTCCAGATCGTACTCCGGAGGAACTCCATACTGAATCCTTATCAGTAGGAGTTCATCCAGAGTCAGGTAGCAGGGAATGGCACCAGGTGCAAAAATCGGGCGAAGTCCAACCCCAGATGTGGGTTCGTCTACCGAGTTGGGATCCTGGGGGGCTGAGGCGGAAGAACTCCCGGAACCGCTAGAGGTGGAGGCGCCGGAAGATATTTCGAATGATTTCAAATGAAGACCCTAAAGATCCTGGAGAAATCAGGCGGGACAAGGGACGAGGGGTCACGAGAGACCAAACCAGAGGAATGCGACAGAAGAAAAATAGAGGAGAAAAGGCCCCTAAATGGCAAGAAGAAAGACAAAGGTTCCGGGACTAACCTGGATCGCTCTGAAGGATGCAGAGGGGCGAGGATAGGGATGACTCGAAGGATGCCTAGGGCCAAGGAAGACGCCAAGGAGAGTCAGGGCTCTCGAAGAAAAGGTGAATACCGATAGAACTCTTAGGTAGAATAGGGCCCCTAAAGGTGGAAGGGCGGGTTTAAATAGACCCTGAGATCCGGCGCCATAATGATCGCGAATCCCCCCAGACCGACCCACGCTCGACACATGTCCCACTCGCCACGGCAGGCGGCTAAAAGCGACTGACAGCTGACAGAGCCATTACTGCGCCGTGCCTGGGCTAGCATACCAGTGGGAATTTCGAAAGGTCCCTTCGAATCGTCCCGATTCGAAAAGACTCCAGCACGCGCGCATTTAATGCCAAAATATCTGGGGGCGATCGTGCACAGGATTCAAGGGGACAACTTCGGCTGTAAAAATTTTTCTATACTTCCTTCATTCGAAATTCGAACTCGGAAGTAGGGGGACTGGTGTTGGGTATAAAATCTCCCCCCAGCCGAAGTTCGTGACAAGAGTGACCCTCCGGGGAACCAACCAACTTCCGACCTCTGACAACGTCTCTTCAAACCTCCCAGGCGGCCGAGCCTCCACAACACTCCCAAGTTTTGCCGACGGACAGGACCTCGCTAGCGTCGATCGGATTCTTTGCGACGTCCGGACTCCTACGGGAGCCAGACCTCGTCCCCGACTCTGGCTGCAGGCGGACTTCGTCCGGACTCCTACGGGAGCCGGACGCCGCCCACGACTCCAATTGCAGGCAAACTTCATCCGGACTCCTATGGGAGCCGGACTCTGCCCACGACTCCAATTGCAGGCAGACTTTGTCCGGACTCCTACGGGAGCCAGACTCTGCCCGCGACTCCAATTGCAGGTAAACTCTGCCCGAACTTCTACGGGAGCCAGACTTCGCCCCCAACTCTGGTTGCAGGAAGACTTCATCCGGACTCCTACGAGAGCCGGACCTCGTCCCCAACTCCGACTGCAGGAAGACTTCATCCGGACTCCTACGGGAGCCGGACTTCGCCCCCGACACCACTTGCAAGTGAACTGCATCCGGACTCCTATAGGAGCCGGGCTTCGTCCCCGACTTCGACCGTCGGTAAACTTCGTCCAGACTCCTACGAGAGCCGGACTTCGCCCCTGACTTTAATTGCAGGTAGACTTCGTCCGGACTCCTACGGGAGCCGGACTCTGCCCACGACTCCAATTGCAGGCAGACTGCGTCTAGACTCCTACGGGAGCTGGACTTCATCCCCGACTTCTATTGCAAGCAGACTTCGTCCGGACTCCTACGGGAACCGGACTCCGCCCGTGACTCCAATTGCAGGTAAACTCTGCCCGGACTCCTACGGGAGCCGGACTTCGCCCCCAACTCTGGTTGCAGGAAGACTTCGCCCGGACTCCTACCGGAGCCGGACCTCGTCCCCAACTCCGACTGCAGGTAGACTTTGTCCGGACTCCTACGGGAGCTGGACCCCGCCCATGACTCCAATTGCAGGCAGACTGCATCCGGACTCCTACGGGAGTCAGACTTCATCCCCGACTTCTATTGCAAGCAGACTTCGTCCGGACTCCTACGGGAGTCGGACTTCACCCCTGACTTTAATTGCAGGTAGACTTCGCTCAGACTCCTACGGGAGCCGGACTCCGCCCATGGCTCCAATTGCAGGCAGACTGCATCCGGACTCCTACGGGAGCCGGACTCCGCCCACGGCTCCAATTGCAGGCAGACTGCATCCGAACTCCTACGGGAGCCGGACTCCACCCACAACTCCAATTGCAGACAGACTACATCCGGACTCTTACGGGAGCCAGACTTCGTCCCCGGCTTCTACTGCAAGCAGACTTCATCCAGACTCCTATAGGAGCCAGACTTCGCCCCTGACTTTAATTATAGGTAGACTTCGTCTGGACTCTCACGGGAGCCGGACTCCGCCCACGACTCCAATTGCAGGCAGACTTCGTCCGGACTCCTACGGGAGCCGGACTCCGCCCACGACTCCAATTACAGGAAGACTTAGCCCAGACCCCTACAGGAGCCGGATCTTATCTCCGACTCCGGCTGCAGGAAGATCCCGTCCGGACTCCCACGGGAGCCGGACCTCATCCCCGACTTCGACTGAAGGAAGACTTCATCTGGACTCTCACGGGAGCCAGACTCCGAGCTCCTCTCGGATGGATAGCTGATTACCTCTCTCCGCCAGACACTCCAGCCGAACTTCGGCCGACAGGCCTGGACCCCCTGGCGGGCCGCAGCAACGGCCATGACTTTGCTCCACTTTTTGCGATGGATTTCGCGCGGCCCCATCATTCCCTGGCGGGCCGCAGTAACGGCCATGACTCTGCTCCACTTCCTGTGATGGATTTCGCGCGGCTCCATCACTCCCTGGCAGACCGCAATAATAGTCACGATCCTGCTCCACTTCCTGCGATGGATACCGCACGATTCTTCCATCTTCTGGCAAGTCACGACAACGGACGCCACTCCACTCCCCGCGACAGACTCCACGTGGTATGTCCCGGTGATAGCCATGATTCTACTCCACTACTCTTCGCAACAAACTCCTCCTGACTCTGGGCAGCCCACTGCCAGACGGTTACAGACATCGCTATCAGTCTGTTGCTCCCTCCGCCTATAAAAGGGGGACCCCAGATACGCTATTCTCTAAGCTCTATTTTCTATCCCAAAAACTCTGCTAAAATTTTTGTTCGAGCACTCCATTCTTGTTGAGGCAGAGAACTGACTTGAGCGTCGGAGGGTCTTGCCGGAGCAACCCCACCTCCGGTTTAGATTCTTTTGCAGGCTCCGGCGGTGACCGCGACTCTCTCGACTCCAGCTTCTCTGACACAGGTGGATTTTTGCACCAACAGAACTAATTGGCTCTATGGGCTGCCCTAGAATGGACTAGATCTCCTAGTAAGGAGGTGAATGCATCGTGGGTTGAGGAATTTGGGGCCTGTTGGTAGCCCAATGATTGTTGAGGATGGAGCTCTATTTGTGGTGGAGGGCCTACTTTTCGGATCAAAGGCCATGGCTCCAAGGGCCTCCTTCTCCTTCTCTGATGAAGTCGAGCAGGGTCTCTTCATCTTCTCTTCTGCAGACTCTTCGAATTCAAAGGGAAGGGTTATGGTGCCATCAATTGCTCTTAAAGTGGCTTTGGAGGGCCCCATGCTGCATGGTAAGTCGAGGGGCCATTGGTGGCAGTCGAGCCCATGCTAAGTTGGGGGGCAGATAGGTTCAAGGTGCTTCGACACAACCATACCAGTCCTATCGCTTGGGAGGTTGAATAGAGATGTGGGCCTCTTAGCTCATGCGAGAAGTGTAGGGAGATATCTTCTGTGATTGGGAATGTAGTATCTGGTAGCAATTCGAACACAGACCCTCAGTCCCTTGTGGAGACAGTGGAGCAGGGTTGGGGCTTAATTGGGCTATGTTGAGATGCCCAACCAATGGATGACGATCAGATCCTGATAGGAAGGTAGAGTCAGGTCCGATTATTGTTGGTGTTCGAGTGAGCTTGAATGAGCTGGGCCTCCAGATGACCCAAGATCATGAGAGGGTGGTGGGCCAAATAAAAGAATCTTTGGATGGAGGGAAGGGCGACACAAAAATGGCAAGTGAGGCAGGATAGGAGCAAGTACTAATGGTGCATACCATAAGTGCTGGGGATTTGGCCCCCCTTCTCTAGTTTGACTATTTTGAATGACGATATTGATGTGGAACACCCGGGAGGCAGGGAAGTTCTCTTTCAATTCGATTTTTTGAAGAGTAATGCAACATCATAACTTAGACCTATGTCTTTCTAGAGATGCGGTTGTCAGGTAAAAGTCTAACCAAAGCTCGATGACAATTCCCAGCATCATGGAGTTTCTACACTATCAAATCCTAGGGGTTGGCTGGAGGTATTATTGTAATCTAGAGGAGTGGGATGGCTAGTGTAGATGTCTACCACAGGTGTACCCAACAAATTATTATGGTGATATCTAAAATCAATGGAAACCAGTGGATCTTGTCTGATATTTATGTCAGTGCATATTACAAAGAGCAGAGGGTTTTATGGTAGGAGGTAGCTACTTTGATTGAGCATAGAATCCCTTCATTAGTTGTAGGCGATTTCAATTATATATCTAGGCCTGAGGGGAAGAGGGGAGGTAGGCCATATACTGACGATATTGAGTCTATGGAGTTCCAAGATTTCATAGGGATGAATGGCTTAGTGGATTTGGGTTTTATTTATCCCAGATTTACTTAGTGCAATAATGATAGGATGAAGCTAGGGTTTGAGAGAGGATCAACAAGGCCTTTGCTATGGCTAGCTAGATCTAGATGTTTTCCAGCCACCAAACGTGCCACCTTCTGAGGATTGCATCGGATCATTGCCCTATATTGATTACGATCGATGCTACTCTCTCCTACCAAAGCCCTTCTCCTGTTCAAAACAAAGTTCGACTCTCATACCCTAGTTTGTGGGATATAATGTGGTATGTTTGGAGGTTACCGACACAAGGCCAATGCCAAGTACTTGGTGACTCAAAGATTGGAGCTGGCGAGGTGCAGGCTCCTATGGTGGAACTAGATCGAGGTTGGTGATATCTTTAGAAGGCTTGATGAGATTAAGTCTACTATTGCTAAGCTCTAGTTGAGAGAGGATTGAGGGGGGGATTATTAATGGATATTTGGCTAACCTCTGGGAGAAGTTTTCCATGCACCACTTACTATTAAGAGAGCTGGAGGTATTGTGGAGACAAAAATTGAGGATCCAGTGGATTAGGAGGGAAATAGAAACATAAGATTCTTTCACCAGGCTACAATCATTAGGAGGCATGGGAGTCAGATCTGAGCCTTGAGGGAAAGGAGAGGTTAGTGGGTTGATGGTGAGGAGGACATCAGGTAGGAGATTCTTTATTTCTTCAGGTTGAGTTGGATGGCCAGATTGGGTGATGATGGAGTATTTGTTTGCTCACCTTCACCTAGCTAGATCTCTAGCTAGAAGAATGACTCATTGATCAAGGTAGTATCATTGGAGGAAGTTCAGAAGGCACTTTGATCTCTGACAGAGGATAAAGCACTAGGTTCAAATGGCTTTCCCCCTCTCTTCTTCAAGTAGTACTGGTTCATTGTTCTGTCTAAAGTGGTGAAGATAGTGAAGGATTTCTAAAAAATCTCATCTTCTAGAGGTGCATGCAGAAATTTAAAAATTAACAGCAAAAAAATTTCAGCCCTAGCTTAAAACTCTTTAAATCTATCATGCATCTAATAAATCTAATCTATTGATGCTCTAGGATCTATCACATGTAAGATCAAGATGCTAAACATAAAAAAATTAAATTTAAATTAGATGAATATCTTCTTCACAGAGTGAGGTTTCTTAAGAGCCACACACACGTCCGACCTCTATGGATATCCACACGAAGTCTTTGATTTGATCAGAAGCCTTGATCTTCATCAAGGTGCTAGCTCCTTTGCAAAAGATGCCTCCTTGATGGCTGATTGAAGACCCTCCTCAACTCTTTAAGACTCTCTCAGAGAACAAGGAGAAGAGGAGGAGAAAAATAGGAGGAAGGGAAAAAAGAAGAAAACTAGAAAAGAAGAGAACCTTTCTCTCTTTTTCTCTCTCTTTAAAACCTCATGCCCAAGCTTGTTCACACTCAAAACCAGATGGCCAAGGTGGGATCTTAGATGCTCTCCCACGTCCATAAGGTCCCTTATTTATAGATGGTGTCCAAGGGTTAAAGGGCTTAAAGTTTGACTAGGTTTGTTAAGATGAAACCCAATTAAACTGGGAGTCCTATTTTGATTCAATTAAAACCAGATCAAATCAGATTTAATCTTAACCAAAATTAGATATAAGAGAGGTGGTGTGGAGATGCTTGGACTGGTCCAACCACACATCAAATCAGATTTGACATTGGGCCTAGGTGGCACAAGGAGAGAGGTGGCATCAAGAAAAAATCCTAATTTAATTAGGATTCATTTGTTTGCTGATTTAAATCTAATTTAAATCTAATTTAATCTAATCAAATTAAGATTAGTTAGTAAATAAATTAAATTAATTTTTAATTTAATTAAAAATTTAATTAAATCTGAATTAAATCTTAATCTGATTAGAAAATTGATTCAATCAAGTTCTAGTCAAACTAGGAATTAATCTCTTTATGTAATTGGATTGTCTCATAATCTAATTAGGCTTGATCTAATCAAGCTCAAACCAAATCAAATTGAATCTAATTCAATTGAATCTAATTTGAACCTCATAGCTCAATCAAATTGAGCCAGACAGTAATCCAATTGCCAATTGATCCTCCTATAATTTACTAATACTTAGTGAATTAGTTAATTACAACTTTTGCATTATCAATCATATTAATAATTAATTTTTATTATGATTCATAATTATAATTTAACTATCTGATCGATAAAGATCTCTTTAGTATATGACTCTATAGATTCTATTCTGTCTGATAGTGAGATATATTGTGATCCCCATCATAATATTATCGAAACTCCTTTTAATAGATTGGAATACTTCCAACTCTATCCATCAAGGGTCATCGATCATCAAGATGATGCTTGATGAATCTCACTATCCACCAGTGACACCTAGTAGTATGTAGTGACAATCCAGTAGAATAAAATATTGAACATCTAGGTGTAGTTATCATGTAGTTCGGATCCTCTATCATGAGTTCTGACAAGATCTAGGTCAACGATAACTCATCAAATTTATTTGTCTATCATATGCCAGATTCAATCAACTCAAGTCCATGTGAAACCTTATAAAAACTCCTTTCTATCATTCACCTACTATGGTCATGGATTTTAGGAATCGATCTCATAAATCGCATAGGACTTCTTCCTATCTATCAGAGTCGACAGATCCTATCTTAGTACACACCCTATTCCTACAATGGACCTACTATAGCCAATATACATCGTAAGATTTTGAATGGATAGATAACTAAGTAATCATGTAGTCAAACTACAGCAACCCTACTATGAACAGTCGAGGCACTGCAGGTCAAAGAATTATCTATACAACTGCAACTTTGAGTAAGTCACTAACGAGTGGATAGCCATCCTAGTAACTTCTCATATTAGTCATGCTTAGTACCCTCGATCTCTATCAAGCACCTGTACTCTCGCTCTAGTGTCTCCACACAATAGACTTGAGACTCATCTATCCATGAAGAGAAAAAATTCATGCACTGATCTATCCGGATCAATCACTGTCTCCATGATAATTTATCGATCGAGAGTATTTAAGAATTAACCATTAATGACATGTGCTTCAAATTTTTAACTCTTGAGAATATATATCATCATTTGTTAATTTTTTGAATGATTCATAGACACAATTTAAATATAATATGAATAAAAAATAATTCAAATTTATTTATTTTAAAAATTTAATTAAAATAATTATACCCCTAGAATGTATATATATGTTAGCCAATCTGGCTTCTAGGGCATACATCTAACAAACTTCCACTTGACGTAAAGCCAATTAGCCATATACTTAAGCCCCATCTTCTTAAGGTGAGCTTCAATCTTCTGTTAGCTTAGTAGCTTGGTCAGTGGATCAGCCACATTCTCTGTGGAGTCGACTCTCTGTACCTCAACAAACTTCTTCTCGAGATATTCAAATGAAATCGTCACTCGATATGCTTGAACTTATGGTGAGTCTTTGACTCCTTAGCTAATGCTATGGCACCATTGTTGTCACAGAAGAGTAGAATAGCATCTGATGGCATCACACTCTACTATGTAATAAACTTTTTTAACCAAAATTCTTCCTTAGCAGTCTCCAACACGGCGATATACTCTGCCTCCATGGTGGAATCTATAACGATCAGTTGCTTGGAACTCTTTCAACTAACTGTACCATTATTACATAGGAAAATAAAACCTGATGTAGACTTTCTATCATCAATGTCAGACATGAAGTCTGAGTCTATGTATCCCTATACTCATAAGTCTCCTCCTCCAAAGATCAAGAAGAGATCTTTAGTCCTTCTCAAGTACTTAAGGATATTCTTCACAACAATCCAGTGCTCCTCACCTGGATTTGACTGATATCTATTTGTGACACTCATAATAAGAGTGATATCAGGTCGAGTATATAGCTTAGCATATATGAGGCTCCCTATAGCAGAAGCATAAGGGATCTTACTCATACACTGTATCTTTTCAGGTATGTTGGGGCACATCTTCTTGGAGAGATGAACTCTATGCCTGAAGGATAACAGACCCCTTTTGGAGTTCTCTATACTGAATCGCTTCAACATTTTTTTATGTACAATTACTGTAACAAACCTAGAGTCCTTTTAGATCTATCTTTATAGACTTTTATTCTCAAAATATAGGATGCTTCTCTAAGATCTTTCACAAAGAACTTTTTAGACAATCAAATTTTCATAAAAGTCATCATGAGAATATCATTCCTAATTAGGAGGATATCATTTACGTACAATACGAGGAATGTGACTATCCTCCTACTGACTTTCTTGAACACACATGATTTCTTTTCATTCTTGATGAAATCAAACACTTTAATTGCATCATTAAAATGAGTATTCAAGCTCCAAGTTGTTTGCTTTAGTCCATAAATGGATCTTTGTAGCATGCAAATCTTGTGATCTTCATCACTAGATGTGAAACTCAAAGACTGCTCTATATAGATATCTTCCTCAAGATATCTATTCAGAAAGGTAGTTTTCACATCCATCTACTAAATCTCATAGTCATGAGCCGCTGCAACAGCAAGCAGTATTCGAATGGACTTTAACATGGCAACTATTGAGAAGGTCTCCTGATAGTCAATATCTTCACATTGACTATAATCTTTAACCACAAGCCAGCTTTAAAGGTCTCTACTTTTTCATCAGAACCAATCTTTCTCTTAAAGATTCATTTACACCCAATAGAAACTATTCCTGCTGGTGGATCTACTAAGATCCAGATCTGGTTAGTATGTATGAGTCAATCTCTGACCTCATCGCATCCAACTACTTTTTGGAGTCGATATCTGACATCACCTCATCATAGATTTTAGGATCATCAACATGGTCCATATCACCCATGAGAAATATTTTCTCTACATTTTCTTCCAGCATACCCATGTATCTTTCAGGAGGATATGAGATCCTAGTAGATCTATGAGGTGGAATGGATTCTTTAAATTTTATGACTCGCTGCTCTTCAAAGACTCTCTTCAAGCTAAATTTTTCTTCCACTGCCTCCATCTTGGATAAATCTTTTTTTCAAGAATATGATATGTCGGCTCACAATCACATTGTGATCTTCTAGAAGGTAGAAATAGTATCTCAAAGACTCTTTTGGGTAACTTATAAAATGAGCTCTCATAGACCTAATCTCTAATTTGTCCGTCTATTATCGTTTGACATGGGCTGGACATTCCCAAATTCTAAGGTGACTAAAATTTAGCTTCTTGCCATATCATAACTTATATGGTATGACAGGAACAGACTTAGAGAGAATCCGATTAATTAAGTAATTGACTGTTAACAAGGCATATCTCCAAAGAAATAGAGAGAGGTCAGTGAAGCTCATCATAGATTGAATCATATCCAATGGGGTCCGATTTCTCTATTCTGAAATTTTATTGAGCTGAGGCATTCCAGATAGAGTTCATTGAGAGATTATATTGTTATCTTTGAGATAACCAAAGAATTTACTACTCAAATATTCTCCTCCTCGATCTGATCGAAAAATCTTAATTGATTTTTTAATTTGCTTCTCTACCTCAGATCTGAATTTTTTGAATCTTTTAAAGCTTCAGATTTATATCTCATAAGAAATATGTACCCATACCATAAAAAATCATCAGTAAAGATGATGAAGTAAAGATAACCTTCTCTGACCGGCACATCAAATGGACCGCACATATCAGTATGTATCAGAACAAGTACCCTAGTGGTCCTTTCCCCATGTCCTACAAAGAGTAGCTTGGTCATTTTTTCTTGAAGATAGGATTCACAGACTGAAAATGACTTCTGAGAATGAGTCTAAAAGACCATCTTTCTTTAGTCTATTTATCCTTTCTTCTTCAATATGATCTAGCTTAAGGTGCTACATGTACTTTAGGTTAACCTCATCTTTGAATATCTTAGATCCAACGGTACTCATTGTTTGCTCGGATAGATTAACTGATTCATCTGCATCGACATGCAAATGATAGAGACTATTCATTAAGTGACCACGTCCAACCAATTTATTTTCAAAATAAATGGTACAATGGTCCTTCGTGAAACTAATTTCATAGTCATCTTGTGCTAGGCTTGAAATAGAAATCAAATTTCTGCTAGCAGTCGGTATATAATAATAGTCTTTTAATTCTAGATAAAAATCAGATGATAGTCGAAGAAGATAGGTCCCTAAGGCCATAGCAGCAATTTTTGCTCCATTATCTACTCGTAGGGTCATCTCTCCTAATCTCAACCTTCTACATTCCTTAAGATCCTGCATGAAAGTGCATAGGTGTACACTAGAATCAAAGTCTATAATCCAACTGGTTGTAGAAGAAACTATAAGATTAGTCTTAATCACAAGCAAATCCGATATACCTTCTAAAGGTGTGTTCCTTGAACTCTTCAAGATTTCTATCGGTATTTTCTGATCTAAAACATAACCTAGCTTTTCAAAACTTAAAATACCTTTCAAGTTTTCTTAGCCAATCCTTATAGTTGGAACCTGACAATTGATTGTACTCAAAGAAGTAGACAAATTACTTAGAGACAGATAATTTTTCTATAGAGAGAAGAAATTTCTAGTTAGACTTTTATAATTAATTTTAATTTATTTTAAAAAAATATTTTAAAAATAAATTTAGCTTCCACTGTTTCTTTGGATCTCAACACTCCTCAGATTTGGAAGCAGAAATCTCTTTGCGAGTTAAGATTCTTAGTGGATAATGCGGTCCCATCGATTGACATGCTACCTCACCTGACAGTTATTGGCAAACATGTCAACCAATATATGGATAATTTTTGTCCAATATTTTTTAAGCAAATTATAGTAGATCTGATCTCTAGGTTCTGAAACCTCATCTGACAGTTATTAATCTTATTCCCTAGTTAAGTCAGATCCATCGTTGAGCACAAGTGAAGCCGTTGTTGAGATCCTCACCTGATAATTATTAGGCCCAACCCCATCTCCACCCTACAGCATTTCATTCCTATAGAGTAGTTCTTCTCTCCTGATGCAATTGAACCACTATATCCAGTCGAGAACAGTCAACATCAAAAAAGGTACGATACTCTACAATGGTGGAAAACTCTTCGACTTAATATTATTAAAGAGATTTTATTTTAGATCTTTTTAATCTTAATTAGTCATAACTGTTATGACTAATCCTAAGGATGTGGGCTAGCTCGAATCATCAAGCAACCATATCAAGACTAATCAACCAAACTAGTTAGGAAAGTGTAAGATCGATGGGGGTCTCCCCATTGCTTTTTTTGGATACCAATAAATTAGTTAGGTCAGCGAACGAAATCAATTAAATAATCATCTTTCTTTAGGTCAAGCCAAACCACTTTTCTTAGATACGAATAGGTCAATTAGTTTTGAATAGGTTAGCTTGTGTAACTTAGACTCAAGCCACTGAGCCAAATCAGATTTTTGAGTTAATCGATCCAATATATGACTGTTAATCGATGTGACCTATCTACAACTATTGGATTGATTTTGAGCACTCTTGATCCAATCCTAATCAACTCTTACTTAGATTGGGTAAACCGCTTATCTCGATTGGGCCCCACTATGTACTAATCGATTATCCAAAAGTAATCGAATTACTAGATCTATTAAAACTACCCAATCCTCATATTTTATGCTTAAAATTAAGATCTTAAATTCTCAATTTTAGATCTTTAATACTTAATTTTAGATCTTTAATTAAGTGTATAATGAATATGAGGTAGTTTAAATGTCGAAACTACTTTCATATCTAAACATTTAATCATATGTCTCATGCATAACCACATAAATTCTAAATTTATATTTAGATCCTAACGATTTTGGATCTAGGGTTTTTAATTTAAAGGGTCTCATCTCATATCATTCTAGGACAACCATTTATCATAATCTCTATTATGCCAGGGCAACCTTATGTCAAGATGATTTCGATTAACCCAATCAATTAAGATATAATCTAAAATAGGTTTGATCAATTATACATCTCATGTATATTTAGATCTAATTACATATATCTCATGTATTTTAGATCTAACAAACTACATCTACATATATCACATATGCATATCACTTATACATCTCATGTATAATAGGATCTAATCATATACATCTCATGTAACATAGATCTAAACATGATCATATCATAACTTATATCTCATATACCACATAAGTATCAGATTTTAATCTTAGACATCACAAAAATCAGATTTGAAAATTCTAATTAACATGCTATCAAATAATGTCAACAATCGCTCTAGAACAAATTTTGATCAGAACAATCTTGAACTTTAATAAAAATTTTTTAGATCTATTAAATCTGATTTTTAGATCCTAATCTAATGCATATGAAATGACCTATGCTCTGATACCACTTGAAAGATTTTTAAAAAATCTCATCTCCTAGAGGTGTATGCAGAAATTTAAAAAGTAGCAGCGAAAAAAATTCAACCCTAGATTAAAACTATTTTAATCTATCATGCATGCAATAAATCTAATCTATTGATATCCTAGGATCTATCACATGTAAGATTAAGATGTACTTTCTTCATAGAGCGAGGTTTCTGCAGAGCTGCACATACGTCCGGCCTTTACGGGTATCCATACAAAATTTTTGATCCGATTAGAAGCCTTAGTCTTCATCGAAGTGCTAGCTTCCTTGCAGAAGATGCCTCCTTGATGGCTGATTGAAAGCCCTCTTTAACTCTCTAAGATCCTCTTAGAGAATAAGGAGAAGAGGAGAAAAATAGGAGGAAGAGGAGGAAGAAGAAAACTAGAAGAGGAGAGAACCTTTCTCTCTTTCTAAAACCTCACACCCCAAGCTTGTTCATGCCTAAAACCTGATGCCCAAGGTAGGATTTCAGATGCTCTCCCACGTATCCCTTATTTATAGATGGTGTCTAAGGGTTAAAGGGCTTGGAGTTTGACTAGATTTGTTAAGATGAAACCCAATCAAACTGGGAGTTTTGTTTTGATCCAATAAAAAGTAGATCAAATCAAATTTAATCTTAACCAAAAATAGACATAAGAGAGGTGGCATGGAGGTGCTTGGGCTGGTCCATCCATATGCCAAATCAGATTTGGTGTTGGGCTTAGGTGGTGCAAGGAGAGAGGTGGTGCCAAGGAGGAATCATAGTCCAACTAGGATTCATTTGTTTGTTGATTTAAATCTAATTTAATCTTAACTAAATTAGAATTAGTTAGCAAATAAATTAAGTTAATTCTTAGTTCAATTAGAAACTTAATTAAATCTGAATTAAATCCTAATCTGATTAGAAAATTGATTCAATCAAGTTCTTGTCAAACTAGGAATTAATCTCCTTACGTAATTGGATTATCTCATAATCCAATTAGGTTTGATCTAATTAAGTCCAAATCAAACCAAATTGAATCTAATTTAATTAGATCTAATTTGAACCTCACAGCTCAATCAAATTGAGTTAGACAGCAATCTAATTGTCAATTGATCCTCCTACAATTTACTAACATTGAGCGAATTAGTTAATTGCAACTTTTGCATTATTAATCATGTTGATAATTAATATTTATTATGATTCATAATCATAATTCAACCATCTGATCAGATAAAGATCTCTTTAGTGTGTGATCTCATAGATTCTATTCTGTCTGGTAGTGAGATATATTGTGATCTCCATCCCAATATCATCAAAACTCCTTTCAATGGGTTAGAACACTTTCAACTTTATCTATCAAGGATCATCAATCATCAGAGTCTCACTATTCATCAGTGACACCTAGTAGTATGTAGTGGCAATTCAGTAGAATAAAATATTCAACTTCTAGATACAGTTACCATGTAGTTCGAATCCTTTATCATGAGTCCTGACATGACGCAGGTCAAGGATAATTCATCAAATCTGTTCATTCGTCATATGTCAGATTCAATCAACTCGAGTCCATGTAAAATTTTATGAAAACTTTTTTTCATCATTTACCTATCATGGTCATGAATTTTAGGACTTAGTCTCATGAACTGCATAGAATCTCTCCCTCTCTACCAGAGTCGACAGATCCTATCTTGATGCATACTTTATTCTTACAATAGACTTACTATAGCTAACATACATTACAAGATTCTGAATGGCTAAGTAATCAAGTAATCGTACAGTCAAACTACACCAACTCCACTATGAATAGTCGAGGTACTGCAGGTTAAAGAACTACCTATATAACTGCAACTTTGAGTAAGTCACTGATGAGTGGGTAGCTATCCTAGTGACTTCTCACATTGATCATGCTCAGTATCCTTGATCTCTATCAAACATCTGCATTCTCACTCTAATATCTCCACACTGTAAACTCAAGACTTGTCTACCTATGAAGGAAAGCGATCCATACATCGATCTATCTGAATCAATCACCATCCCCAGGATGATCCATCGATCAAAAGTATTTAAAAATTAACCACTAATGATATGTTTCTCAAATTCTCAATTCTTGAGAATATGTATTGTTGGTGTAAAAATCTGCTTGCGTCGGAGAAGCTGGAGTCGAGGGAGTCGCGATCACCGCCGGGACCTGCAAAGGAAGTCTAAACCGGAGGTGGGGTTGCTCCGGCAAGACCCTCCGACGCTCAAGTCAGTTCTCTGCCTCAACAAGAATGGAGTGCTCGAACGAAGAATTTAGCAGAGTTTTGAGATGAAAAGTGAGAGCTTATAGAATAACGTATCTGAGGTTCCCCTTATATGGGCGGTGGGCTCAACAGACTGATAGTGACGTTCATAACCGTCTCGTAGTGGGCTGCCCACCGTCAGGAGGAATTTACTGCGAGGAGTAGTGGAGTAGACCCGTGGCCCTCACTGCAGCGCGCCACGTGGAGTCTGCTGTAGGGAGAGGAGCGGCGTCTATTATCGCGACTTGTCAGCGGATGGGAGAATCGTGCTGCATCCGTCGCAGGAAGTAGAGCAGGATCGTGGCCGTTATTATGGCCTGCCAGGGAGTAGTGGAGCTGCACGGGATCCGTCATAGGAAGTGGAGCAGTACTATGACCATTACTGTGGCCTGTCAGGGAGTGATGGAGCTGCGCGGGATCCATCATAGGAAGTGGAGCAGTGCTGTGACCATTATCGTGGCCTGCTTGGGAGTGCAGATCCATCGATTGGAGTTCGGCAGCGGTCGGAGCTGATGATGGAGCCCGGTTCCCATGGGGGTCCGGGCGGAGTTTCCCTTGAGGTTGGAGTCGTGTGCGGAGTCTGGCTCCCGTGGGAGTCCGGGCGGAGTCCTCTTGGTGCTGAAGTCGCGGGCGGAGCTCGGCTCTCGTAGGAGTCCGGGCGGAGTCCCATGCAATTAAAGTCAGGTGCGAAGTTCGGCTCCCGTAGTAGTCCGGACTGATCTTACCGGCAGTCGAAGTTGGCGACGGAGCCCGGCTCCCGTGAGAGTCCGGGCGGAGTCCCCCTTGAGGTTGAAGTCGCGAGCGGAGCCCGGCTCCCGTAGGAGTCCGGGCGGAGTCCCCTGCAATTAAAGTCAGGTGCGAAGTCTGGCTCCCGTAGAAGTCTGGACTGATCTTACCGGCAGTCGAAGTCGGTGACGGAGCCCGGCTCCCGTAGGAGTCCGGGCGGAGTTGTCTTGTAGTCGATGTCGGCGACGGAGCCCGGCTCCCGTAGGAGTCCGGGTGGAGTTGTCCTGTAGTCGATGTCGGCGATGGAGCCCGGCTCCCGTAGGAGTCCGGGCGGACTTGTCCTGTAGTCGATGTCGGTGACGGAGCCCGGCTCCCGTAGGAGTCCGGGCGGAGTTGTCCTGTAGTCGATGTCGGCGACGGAGCCCGGCTCCTGTAGGAGTCCGGGTGGACTTGTCCTGTAGTCGATGTCGGCGACGGAGCCCGGCTCCCGTAGGAGTCCGGGCGGAGTTGTCCTGTAGTCGATGTCGGCGATGGAGCCCGGCTCCTGTAGGAGTCCAGGCGGACTTGTCCTGTAGTCGATGTCGGCGACGGAGCCCGACTCCCGTAGGAGTCCGAGCGGAGTTGTCCTGTAGTCGATGTCGGCGACGGAGCCCGGCTCCCATAGGAGTCCGGGTGGAGTTGTCCTGTAGTCGATGTCGGCGATGGAGTCCGGCTCCTGTAGGAGTCCGGGCGGACTTGTCCTGTAGTCGATGTCGGTGACGGAGCCCGGCTCCCGTAGGAGTCCAGACGGACTTGTCCTGTAGTCGATGTCGGCGACGGAGCCCGGACTCCTACGCAGCCCGGCTCCCATAGGAGTCCGGGCGGAGTTGTCCTGTAGTCGATGTCGACGACGGAGCCCGACTCCCGTAGGAGTCCGGGCGGAGTTGGCGACAGAGCCCGGCTCCCGTAAGAGTCCGGGCGGAGTTGTCCTGTAGTCGATATCGGCGACGGAGCCCGGCTCCCGTAGGAGTCCGGGCGGAGCTGGCTTCTTGCTGAGAACTTCGACTGAAGGTATTTTATACCCAACACCAGTCCCCCTACTTTCGAGTTTGAATTTCGAACGAAGAAAGTACAGAGAGACTGGCGCAGCCGAAGTTGTCCCCTCGAATCCTGCGCACGACCGCCTCCAGATATTTTGGCATTAAATGTGCGCATGCTGGAGTCTTTTCGAATCGGGGCGATACGAAGGGACTCTTCGAAATTCCCACAGGTACACTGGCCCAGGTACGATGCAATAATAGTCCTGCCAACCGTCAGCCGCTTTCAGCCGCCTGCCATAGTGAGTGGGGCACGTGTCGAGCGCGGGCTGGCCTGGGGGTATTCGCGATCGTCATAGCATCGGATCCCAGGGTCTATTTAAACTCGCACTCTCGCTTTTGGGGCCCTTACCCTGCTTCAGAATTTTAATAGTGTCTGCCTTCCCTTCGAGAGCCCTGATTCAGTTGATATCTTCTCGAGCTGTAGGCGCCCTCCAAATCGTCTCTGTCTTCGTCCCTCTGGTCCCTCTGGTCCCTCAGAGTGGTCTAGGTTAGTTTCGGCACCTTCAACCTTCTCCCCACCACTTAGGGACTTCTTTATTGTCATTATTTTTTGTATTCCTCCGAGTTAGTTTCCTGTGACCTCTCGCCACTCATCCGGTCTTGTTGGGCGGTCGGGTTTCGTTACCGTCAGGGCGAGGTTTTCCTCCCGTTCCTGCGAGGGCATGTAAGGGTTATTGCTAGGGCGGGCAGAGTCTTCCTTGCTGCAGAAGTCATGGATGGAGCCCGGCTCCCGTAGGAGTCCGGGTGGAGTCTTCCTTGGCGTCGTGGACGGATCCTGGCTCCCGTAGGAGTCTGGGTGGAGTCTTCCTGGGTGTCGTGGATGGAGCCCGACTCCCGTAGGAGTCCAGGTGGAGTCTTCCTTGGCGTCGTGGATAGAGCCCGGCTCCCGTAGGAGTCCGGGTGGAGTCTTCCTGGGCGTCGTGGATGGAGCCCGGCTCCCGTAGGAGTCCGGGTGGAGTCTTCCTTGGCGTCGTGGATGGAGCCCGGCTCCCGTAGGAGTCCGGGCGGAGTCTTCCTTGGCGTCATGGACGGAGCCCGGCTCCCATAGGAGTCCGAGTGGAGTCTTCCTTGGCATCGTGGATGGAGCCCGGCTCCCATAGGAGTCCGGGTGGAGTCTTCCTGGGCGTCGTGGACGGAGCCCGGCTCCCGTAGAAGTCCGGACGGAGTCTTCCTTGGCGTCGTGGATGGAGCCCGGCTCCCGTAGGAGTCCGGGTGGAGTCTTCCTTGGCATCGTGGATGGAGCCCGGCTCCCGTAGGAGTCCGGGTGGAGTCTTCCTGGGCTTCGCGGACGGAGCCCGGCTCCCATAGGAGTCCGGGCCTTCTACTTTGCTCAAGCCAGGGCGAGGTTCTCCTCCCGTTCCCGACTTGGCTGTGGGGGTGCGTTAGGGTGCTGTAAGGCCTCTCCCCCCATCCGGTCTAAAAGAACCGGGCCTTCGACTTTGCTCATGTTAGGACGAGGTTCTCCTCCTGTTCCTGACATGGCTGTGGGGACACATTAGGGCGCTGTAAGGCCTCTCCCCCCATCCGGTCTAAAAGAATCGGGCCTTTAACTTTGCTCATGTCAGGACGAGGTTCTCCTCCTATTCCCGACATGGCTGTGGGGGTACATTAGGGCACTGTAAGACCTCTCCCCCCATCCGATCTAAAAGAACCGGGTCTTTGACTTTGCTCATGTCAGGATGAGGTTCTCCTCCTGTTCTTGACATGGCTGTGGGGGCACATTAGGGCGCTGTAAGGCCTCTCCCCCTATCCGGTCTAAAAGAACCGGGCCTTTGATTTTGCTCATGTCAGGACGAGGTTCTCCTCCTGTTCCTGACATGGCTGTGGGGGCACATTAGGGCGCTGTAAGGCCTCTTCCCCCATCCGATTTTGAGATAGTCAAACTTTCATGTTAGGTATGTTAGGATAGGGTTCTCCCCCGGTTCCTAACATACCTTTGTTTCAGGCGTTTGGAGGAGTCATATCCAGTCGTGACAAATCGTTAAGTAGAAAGAAATTTAGATTCAAGGTGAAATCGTAAGTGATACATTTACAGATTTTTCAAGTTCCATGGTTGCGGGAGGCCTGCTCCTCCTTGAGGCCCTCCGGTGATGGAGTCGATGGTCCCGATGGGAGGCCGATCCTCGGGTTGCTCCTCCCTTCTTGGCGGTTCAGGCTGCGGAAGGGCCCTTGGTCGATCTCCTCTACCCTCAGGCCTGCGTCAGATGAACCTGTCGAGTCGACCTCGCCGAATGAGCTCCTCGATCTCATCCCAGAGCTGGATGCATTCCTTTGTGTCGTGGCCGTGGTCGCGGTGGTAAAGGCAGAACTTGTTGGGGTTGCACTTCCCGGGGTGTGTGCGCATCCTCTCCGGCCTAGGGAGCTACTCCCTGACCTCCATCAGTACCTGGGCCTTCGAGGCGTTGAGGGGGGCGTAGTTGCGGAATCTCCCTGGTGGGAAACCCCGCCGAACCCCGCGATCCGGACTTCTTTGCCTGCGTACCCAGGGTGGAGTATGGGCGCGCCTGTGCCTAGGAGGGGATCGAGAACGCGGCCAGGCTTCCCTTGGCCTTTTTTCAATTGCGGGCTTACTCGAGTTTTTCGCTTGCCGTTCCCTCGCTGTCTCTTCATCCTTCATTTTGAAGGCTTCTTCCGCTCGGGCGTATCCTTCGGCCCAAGCTAGCAGATCAGCAAAATCCCTGGGGTACTTCTTCTCCAGAGAGAACAAAAGGTCGTTCTTCTGAAGGCCACCCTTCAGGGCGGCCATCGCGACTGATTGGTCCAAGTTCCGGACCTCCAGCATCGCGACGTTGAAACGGTTGATGTAGGCCCGAATGGACTCCCCTTCCCTCTGCTTGATGTTGATGAGGGACTCCGAACCCTTCGAGGGGCGCCGACTGTTGACGAAATGGGCCACAAATTGGTGGCTCATTTGATCGAAGGAAAAGATGGTACCCGATTTCAAAGCCGAGTACCAGTTCCTCGCCGCTCCCTTCAAGGTGGACGGGAAGGCCCGGCAGAGGATGGCATCAGGAGCACCGTGAAGCAGCATCATCGTCCGGAAGGCCTCCAGATGATCAACCGGGTCCGAAGTCCCGTCGTAGCTCTCGAACTGGGGAAGCTTGAAGTTTGACGGGATCGGTTCCTGCATGATCATTTGAGAGAAGGGAGGGTCAGTACAAATATCCTCATCATAAACGGGAGGTGCATGGCGGAGTTCTTCGATCCACCGGTTCATCTCCTGGAGCCTCCGGTCCAGGAAGTCCTCCCGGCTTCGAGTCTCAAGGGTCCTCTGGTAGAATGGGGGTAGGGATCTTCCAGGGGTGGAGTCGTGGTCCGATTGAGGGCTCTCCACCCTCGGGTTCGCTTTCCCAGGAAGGACGAGGCGGCTGGCCCAGGTGGCGTGCCCTGTCGCAGGATCCTGGTGTTCCGAGGACACCCTTTCCAGGTGTGCTGATGCCTGTGGCTGCTGCTGCTGCATAGCCTGCAAAGCTTCTGTGAGGCCTTTGACCTGCTGCGCCAGCAGGTCAAACTGCTCCGCGCCGACTGTCGCCATCGGAGGAGGAGGAGGAGGTTGAGAAACAGGAGGGGAGGCCGGAGCCTGAGATCTGGCCACGGAGGCCGTGGACCGTCGCGTGGACGCCTTGTGGGGAGGCATCGAGTAAGGACCCCGAGGGGGAGACAGGGAGTGGGTGCCGGAGGAGACGATCGGAGGCGGCTCCGTTGAGCGCTCCTTTAAGAACAAGGGTACTGTGAAGACACAATCCCCTTCCTCTAGCGCCAATCCTGTTGGTGCAAAAATCCGCTTGTGCCGGAGAAGCTGGAGTCAAGGGAGTCGCGGTCGCCGTCGGGACCTGCAAAGGAAGTCTAAACTGGAGGTGGGGTTGCTCCGGCAAGATCCTCCGACGCTCAAGTCAGTTCTCTGCCTCAACAAGAATGGAGTGCTCGAACAGAGAATTTAGCAGAGTTTTGAGATGAAAAGTGAGAGCTTATAGAATAACGTATCTGAGGTTCCCCTTATATGGGCGGTGGGCTCAACAGACTGATAGTGACGTTCATAACCGTCTCGTAGTGGGCTGTCCACCGTCAGGAGGAATTTGCTGCGAGGAGTAGTGGAGTAGACCCGTGGCCCTCACTGCAGCGCGCCATGTGGAGTCTGCTGCAGGGAGTGGAGCGGCGTCTGTTGTCGTGACTTGTCAGCGGATGGGAGAATCGCGCTGCATCCGTCGCAGGAAGTGGAGCAGGATCGTGGCCGTTATTATGGCCTGCCAGGGAGTAGTGGAGCTGCGTAGGATCCATCATAGGAAGTGGAGCAGTACTATGACCGTTACTGTGGCCTGTCAGGGAGTGATGGAGCTGTGCGAGATCCGTCATAGGAAGTGGAGCAGTGCTGTGACCGTTATCGTGGCCTGCTTGGGAGTGCAGATCCGTCGATTGGAGTTCGACAGCGGTCGGAGCTGATGACGGAGCCCGATTCCCATGGGGGTCCGGACGGAGTTCCCCTTGAGGTTGGAGTCGTGTGCGGAGTCCAGCTCCCGTGGGAGTCCGGGCGGAGTCCTCTTGGTGCTGAAGTCGCGGGCGGTGCCCGACTCTCGTAGGAGTCCGGGCGGAGTCCCCTGCAATTAAAGTCAGGTGCGAAGTCCAGCTCCCGTAGGAGTCCGGACTGATCTTACCGGCAGTCAAAGTCGGCGACGGAGCCCGGCTCCCGTAGGAGTCTGGGCGGAGTTGTCCTGTAGTCGATGTCGGCGACGGAGCCCGGCTCCCATAGGAGTCCGGGCGGAGTTGTCCTTTTGTCGATGTCGGCGACGGAGCCCGGCTCCCGTAGGAGTCCGGGCGGAGTTGTCCTGTAGTCGATGTCAGCGACGGAGTCCAGCTCCCGTAGGAGTCCGGGCGGAGTTGTCCTGTAGTCGATGTCGGCGATGGAGCCCGGCTCCCGTAGGAGTCCGGGCGGACTTGTCCTGTAGTCGATGTCGGCGACGGAGCCCGGCTCCCGTAGGAGTCCGGGCGGAGTTGTCCTGTAGTCGATGTCGGCGACGGAGCCCGGCTCCCGTAGGAGTCCGGGCGGAGTTGTCTTGTAGTCGATGTCGGTGACGGAGCCCGGCTCCCGTAGGAGTCCGGACGGACTTGTCCTGTAGTCGATGTCGGCGACGGTGCCCGGCTCCCGTAGGAGTCCGGGCGGAGTTGTCCTGTAGTCGATGTCGGCGACGGAGCCCGGCTCCCGTAGGAGTCCGGGCGGACTTGTCCTGTAGTCGATGTCGGCGACGGAGCCCGGCTCCCGTAGGAGTCCGGACGGAGTTGTCCTGTAGTCGATGTCGGCGATGGCTCCCGTAGGAGTCCGGGCGGAGTTGTCCTGTAGTCGATGTCGGCGATGGAGCCCGGCTCTCGTAGGAGTCTGGGCGGAGTTGTCCTGTAGTCGATGTCGGCGACGGAGTCCGGCTCCCGTAGGAGTCCGGGCGGAGTTGTCCTGTAGTCGATGTCGGCGACGGAGCCCGGCTCCCGTAGGAGTCCGGGCGGACCTGTCCTGTAGTCGATGTCGGCGACGGAGCCCGACTCCCGTAGGAGTCCGGGCGGAGTTGTCCTGTAGTCGATGTCGGCGACGAAGCCCGGCTCCCGTAGGAGTCCGGGCGGAGTTGTCCTGTAGTCGATGTCGACGACGGAGCCCGGCTCCCATAGGAGTCCGGGCGAAGTTGTCCTGTAGTCGATGTCGGCGACGAAGCCCGGCTCCCGTAGGAGTCCGGGCGGAGTTGTCCTGTAGTCGATGTCGGCGACGGAGCCCGGCTCCCGTAGGAGTCTGGGCGGAGTTGTCCTGTAGTCGATGTCGGCGACGGAGCCCGGCTCCCGTAGGAGTCCGGGCGGAGTTGGCGACAGAGCCCGGCTCCCGTAGGAGTCCGGACGGAGTTTTCCTGTAGTCGATGTCGGCGACGGAGCCCGGCTCCCGTAGGAGTCCGGGCGGAGCTGGCTTCTTGCTGAGAACTTCGGCTGAGGGTATTTTATACCCAACATGTATCATCATCTGTTAATTTCTCGGATGATTCATGGATATATTTTAAAAATAATATGAATGAAAAATAATTTAAATTTATTTATTTAAAAAATTTAATTATAAAAATTATGCTCTTAGAATGTATATATGTGTCAGCCAATCTGGCTTCTAAAATATACATCTAACAGGTAGTTCAGTAGACCTTTGTCACCTGGATGATGCTTGAAGAATGGAAGAGGATCTTTATTGCTTTACTACCAAAGAGGCGTGATGCCTCAAAATTGAGTCATCATACGCCGATCAACTTGTACACCATTCTATATAAGGTATGTGCCAAAATTTCTGTGGGCTGGATGCAATCGATTCTCCCTTATCTTGTTAGTTTAGAGCAGGGAGCTTTTGTTAGTAGTTGCAGTATTACCAACAATATTTTAGTGGCCCATGAGTTTATGCATGACGTTCATCAAGCTCCGATCTGTCACATCCTTATGATTATCAAACTTGATATGAAGCGGACCTATGATCGGATGAGCTGACAGTTTCTACAGGAGACATTGGTGAATTTTGAATTTCACAGCCATTGGATCAGCTAGATCATGGTGTGTGTCTATGTTCCGACTTTCACAATAATGATCCATTGTGCCTGACAGATTTCTTTCAGTCTATAGTTGGCTTCAGCAAGGTTACCCCCTTTCTTCCTGTTGGTTCATTATTTATGTTAATGCCCTATCTTGCACTTTATGGCCCGCATCTTTGGAAAAGTGATTCTTAAGTTGGTGGTATATTTTAGTCTGAAGATAAAAGTCTAGCTGAGGCATGCTATTAGGAAGAGGTTGGGCACAGTGGAGTAGAGCGAGCTTTGGCACTACCTAGGGGTCCCTAGCATTAGGCGGAGGTTATAGAGAATTGAGTGCTTCAGAGTGGAGCAGGTGATCTGAGAGTGGCTTAAGGGGTGGTAGGCTAGAGCAACCCATGATGGGCAGAATGATCTTAGTGAGATCTATTTTCAATTCCTTGCCATTTTACTTGTTGTCGAACATGGTCCTACCAAAGACTTGTTTGTTGAGGCTTGAGCAGCTATTTCAGAGCTTTCTCTGTGGATCATATCGGAGAGGGTTGGTGTGCATCTTCTTTCCTGGAATGGTATTTGCCAGCTGATTAGTGATGAAGGTCTCAACATTCAGTACTTACTGCTCAAGTGCAAGGCCCTGATTGTTAGCATGCGGCTAGGTTTTTCCTTTAACTGAACAACCTCTAGAGTACATTTATGAGGGCCAAGTATGGATCATTGTCCTTGGATACATAGGTACGAATGGGTTGGCATAGCTCATTCATGTGGAGAGAGGTATGCATTCATGCCCTGGAAGTGGTTGCCATGTCAGATGGTTGGTGGGAGATGGGCAGACTATGCACATTATACAGGATCTATAGGTTGCCAATCTTTCGTTGAGCTGATGGTTGATTTTTGTCAGCATAAACACTATAGAGCCCTTGTAGATCTCTGACCTATTCTGCCTAGACAAGAGGAGCTGGAGTACAACAGTGGTGTCCCAATTTTTTAGTGATCAGTTGGTTGTGAGGGTTCTGGCCCAGGCAATAGCAGTTTATGGAAACCAGGATATGAGGGTGGAGATCATCTTGCAGCATGAGGGTAGTGACTAGAGACCTCTACAATCTATATAGGAGAGAGCCGGTCAAGAGACTAGATGGGGTATAGATTTGAAGGCAGGTGCTTTGAAAGTGAGCTTGTTTGTGTGGAAAGTAACTTGAGCCACCTCCCCACTAGGTTTGTGCTGAGAGACAGAGGCATGGACCTTATACGCACTTGTCCTTGTTGCGAGAGGGAGGACAAGACCTTGGACCATGTCCTCTTCTTGTGCCCAAGTGCTAGGTAGATTTGGCGGATGTCCAGTCTCTTCCCAATAATGGTCCCATCCGAGTCACCAGTACAATTCTTTCTTGGAGCCTTGCGGTGCAGTGCTGGTAGCAAGATGTCTAAACTGCCAAGCATTAGAGTTGCTTACATCGCTTACCATATCTGATTGATTAGGAACAGTATTATATTTGAGTCCAGGATGCTACCTATAAAATTTATTCTTGAGAGTTCATTGAGTCATGCTGCCAAGATCCCTCACCCTTTGTCGACTGCTTTATCTTTGATGACCACAGATTCCTGGGACTTCCTCTCTACTCATGTAGTGATCCATAGGATTTTCATTTGTGGGAGCCTCCACCTCGAGGTTTCTCAAGATCAATTTCGATGATAGTCTGAGGGGTAGCAATAGTGGTGTAGGATTCATGATTTAGGGATTGGATTCAAGCTTGGTAGACATGGGTGGCTATCATCTTTTTCACCCTCCAATCCTAGGAGCCGAGTTGCGGGTGGCTTGGGTAGGTGTTGCTCGTGCGGTGTTGATCTTATATGTGAATCACTTCGTCATTAAGGATGATTTAGCCATAATGGTGGCTTGGATTCGAGGGTAGGTTAGGTCTATAGACACACATCTGTTGCTTCGTGATATTTGAAGTTTTCTTAAAGGTTGCACATCTTTGATTATCAGGCATATCTACTATGAGGCAAATAGTGCAGTAGATTGGATCGCCTCCTTTGTTGTGAAGTACTTTGAGAAAAATTATGGATGGGACTGCTCCGGCCTTTTTTGCAATATTTTGTTCTCTGATTTTTTTTTGATGTGTTCATACAAGATTTAAATAAGTAATCCATCGTATCAAAAAAAAAAAAAAATGCTTGAGTTACTATAATATGGCTGTTTAAAATGGACATCACATTATTATGATAATTGTGGATTGTTCTTGTGAATGGTAGTTTGTTGGAAAGCGGGAGTTTGGATATTTGTTTTCCCTATTCCACATATATACCTTCCTAGTTTTCGTGGTCATGAGATATCACAGCACATTAGGGAAGCAAAGTGAAGCCTAAATGTTTATTTTCCCTCTTCCACTCGCTTTCTTAGTTTCGTTCGACGTAGGGTATCAGCAATGAAACCGGGCATTGCGCTTTTTATTTTCCCATCTTGCCGCATGGCACGCCGTTTTCCAATATTCCCATCATCCCACATGCATGGTTTCAATTCTCACGTGCACCGATGTGAATTCAGTTGAACAACCAAGGATCAATATTTCAATTACTTATAGTACGAAAAGTGTGGGATGAGACATGAGATGAAATCGGATGAGTGAGATGAGATTGATGAGAAACACCCTACTCCTCTCTAATGCTGTAATTTAGCCAACTTTAATTGAGCTTGGATTTGGTTCAAGATTAATTTGAAATTAATTTTGAGCTTGATAACTGTAAGATCGAACTTGATTTGTTTATCAGCTCAATTTGAGCTGGATTTCAAATTGAGCTGAACACAAATGTAGTTGAGCAACTTGATAATCCTAAATTGAGTTCAACTATCACATAATTAAACCAATTTGGTTTAAGCTTAAAAAACCTTGATTTATGATTTCAAGTTTTGGTCCAAAGTTTCCTTTTAGATCTAAATTAACATTTAAATTGATCCAAATAATAAATGAGTACACCAATTAAACTTTTTATATGATTTAAATCTATTCGAGTTTTATCAACTAGAGCTTTATTGAGCTGGTTCAATTTTTGATTCAATTTAAAAATTAATTTCAAACTTATTTTGCTAGCTAGTTTAAATATAATTTGTTTAGCTTTTAAAGTTTAGTTTAAGTTTTACTTAAGTTGAGCTCGAGCCTCGAGCTACTCAGTTTATCTGATACCCTTGCAGGCCTCTCCCGGCTTCATAATAATAGGCCTAAAAAGTATAAAATATAATTTTAGTTGGACCCTTGCATAATAGAAAATAAAATATTTTTTATCTTATTTTTTTATTAGATAAAATAAAAAAAAATTTTGTTGAGCTTTCAAGAGAAATAATTATTAATTAGATCTAATCCACCACTGGCGGACCAATCCAAACATGGAATAATATGTAGATGTATGTTTATGCATATTGCTTCATAGTTGGATTGGTCCACTAGCTTAGTGGTGGAGCTTGTCCAAATAAAAATTAATCCTCAAAGAGTCCATAGACTTATATCAATGATCGCTATCTTTTAAAAAATTATTGGTTGGATCATATCCATCTTATTATTCATGCTAACCAAGAATCCAACACGTATAAAAAGCAAAAATAAAAAAAAAAAGACTCAATGTGCGGAAAAGGCCTCTATATTGCATGCATTAGATGCAATTGGACCGTGCAAATCCTACAGTGGATAACATGCCACACTACCCCTTGTATTTCATAGATTCCTGATTGCATGCTCTCCATCGTGCATATGCTCCGGCATTTGCCCTGCTTCACTTACACCTAGTGCATGCAATAATATCTCGTGAAAAAGGATTCTATTTGCTCTGTTCAATCCATTCACTCTCTCTCTCCCTTTCTCCTTTATCCCCAATGAGAAACCTCTACAACAAAAAGGGAGAGCCACCAGAGCTTGTGCCATTAGCAAACGGGAGCCCTTTTCCACTATTCTTTTCTCCTTTTCTCTATTCGCTCTGGCACCTGAGCTCAAATCCCTGGTACATGAACTCATCCATGTAATCTAAAATCATTCCCTCTTCCATGGCCATAGCAAAGCGTCCTTGATTTGGCATCATATATTCCCTCAAGGCATTCTCTGCAGCAGTTGAAGCTGATTGATCTCAAAGATCTTTATGGGTTTTGGTAAAACTACGTGTTGATAATTTTTTTTGGTAGAAAAAAGAAGTGAAGAGGGGCGACCGACATAGCTACCCCCTCTGAATGTGACCAAAAGGACCCCCACTCCACTGGAAAATGTTCGATTCGGAGACTAAGTTGAGAATAGAGTCCACCACTTCACCATATGGGTTGATCCGAGGACCAACCCAATAGGTGAGTATGTCACCCCAGTACCATCGAGGGTCAGAGGACCAGATGCTCCTTCCAGCTCCTGCACCCAGGCCAGCAGGAGAGGTTCTTCGGGGTCATTCCATTCTTGACATTTAATCCGCGCTTCTGTGATTTGAATTTGGGTCGCTTGGGTGGAAGGAAAGGTCTCTTCCATTGGACTCACCTCGGTGGCCATGTTGATGATTTGATCTCACGTTGCTATACACATTAAAACCCCCTTCATCGTTCCATCTCCATTCTTGTGTTTCTTTTTTAATTTTTTCTTTAAAGCATTGTTTTTAATGACGGGAATGTTGTTCTTTTAGAAAAAAATTGAGTTTTTCTTTAGATGTTTGATCAAACTCTAATTTTGATGAATTTCTGCCTCTTATTCAATCGGCTGATTTTTTTTTTGATTTCTTTTCGAAAAGAGGGTTTTCTATTGGAACAAGGAATTGAACTGATGATGAGTTTAAAATAAAGGTGTGGGCAATGGCGACATGTATAGATCATCCCCCTGTAAGCCTTTCTCATTATTAAATGACTTCTTTCATTGAGCTCCCGGCTCCACCCTTTATGTAGAGCAATCCTCCCTTGAGTCAAACTACCTTAGTTTCATAATGTTTTTCTTGTAGTTTCTTCAATCTTTCATTATTTTTTATCTACATGATTTTCTTTGGAGATTTCTACTGGTATGATTCTGGTTTAAATGCCTCTCATTAGTAGGTGTTATGGGTAGGAAATCTTTTTCTTAGACAGCCAATGCATGAAGGAGTGGAGCCTCAGTCTGCAAAAGCGACCGACCTAAGGGTCGACTACCGATCTGAATACTGGCTGCCCACCAGTATGTCAATCGTAGGCCTTTGTTCTCTCTGATCCTGGCATCAACCATCAATCTCAAACCTCAACCGACTCTTGTTTTGGCAATTGCACAAAAAAGATTAGCTAGAGGATGCCTGCATACCTATCAAATCTAACCATCAAGAAAAAGTATTCGATTATGCACGGAGAGAAGTCACATCAATCTTTATATTCTCGATAGGCTAACCTGAGCCATTAAGAAAGGTGGTTCGTTACTCAAATCCAAGGGAACTAGGCATGAATTTCAAAGACATACACACCGAAGGCAAGAGAACCTCCTGTCGTGTCTCCCTGTACAATTCTGGTCTTGGCTTATAAGTAGAGACAAATGAGGGACCCTAAAGGTATGAATAAATCTAAGCATTTCCTATATTCTGTCTGTTCTCGATTTCTAACTTGAGCATTGGAGGGTCTTCATGGGAGCCACCCCCAATCAGAGACTTCTTTTATAGGTCCGATCGCTACTATCCTCATCGGACCTCAATCTACTCTAGCCACTTCGATCCAAGTCGGAAGTCTACAAAATAGGTTGGTGTTAGAGGAAGGACAGTGGCCCAGATTCAGGGAGAGAGCATGCCGCACTGATCTGCTACTCCCTGACAGTGGTAAGGCGGGACCAGAACAATCATTTAGGATGGTGGGGTTACGTGAGACCTTTGAATGCAAGACCTTGGGAGCTCCCTAGTATATTGTGAGTAAAGATCTTTAAATTAAAAATTTATATTAATAAAGATTACTCTGCCGAGTTCTTATGGACAATATATGTCACGCCCCCGATCCGAGATTTTGAATCGAGGGTCATGGCAACCGCCGTATACTCATAGAAAACTCTTCCCATAAGCATGCAAGGCATCTTATCATACTATCCTAAAACAACAGCGGAATAATTAGATAATAATTTAAATCCAAAATATAACGACCTAAATTTCTTCTTTAATATCTCAATAAATTCAACAATGATTCATAGTCCTTACATCAAATTCAAGAAGACTTTCAATCGAAAATAAAAGTATAGAGATTCTGCTTCTGATCACTCTTCCATTCATATCTTGTATCATCTTAATTCCTCAACATCTGTAAAAACAGTAAAATAGAAGGTAATGAGCTAGACAGCCCAGTAAGCAATGATCACTTCTCAACAGATTTCATTAGGCATATAACTAAATAATCATTTATAGGAAATAAGCATATATAGTTCATTAATTCGAAATCAATTTCAATTATGTAATATAATTCATGCCAAATTCATTTCTTTTTTTTTTTTTCGAAAATTCAAGTTTCTTTCCAGATTTCAATTTCTTTTGTTCTTCAATTCTTTTCGTCAACTATGAGCTATGACCATATTTTTTCTGTGGCAGGGTCATAATACCGCATATCTGCTTGCGATAGGTTGCGAATCATCTGACAGCCATGTCCTTCAGAACCACTGGTCTCTCTGGCGGTTTGTCGCTGGTCTCTCTGGCGACATGTCGCTGGTCTCGCTGGCGACATAAACCCTCAGGACAATCAATTGCCAACGTATATGCCCCCATTGGCGGGATCCTTTACATAGTCAGATTGTCAATTCATCATGTTTCTTATATCATAATTCTTCATAAATCATATTTCATATTCTAATTTCGATAATAAAACATATAATCATGTAGTATCGAAATCAATCAATGTAATACATCATGAAATCAATATGTTCAATCATGCTTCATCATAACATTTCAAATAAGATATTTTTATAACAAAATACTATTCATCCAATTCATGCATCGTTTCATAAATCATGTCAGAAAAATATATTATAATTTGCCGATAAATCTAGAAAAAAGTGAAACATTACTTATCTCAAACGCATTCCAATAAATCCACATAATTCTATAAATTTTTTTCTAAAAATTTTATTCGTAGATCATATCGCGATATCCCATTATCAAACATCCACAATCCTATACAGAATCAATTTCAATAATTAGAAAGAATACGAATACCATATTTCAACAGTTTAGATTGTGTTCGATCATCTAATTTCATCTAATCAAAATCTAATTAGGACCTAAACGATCCAAAGTTTGACTATCAGATCAAATCGGATTCGAAGTGATAGGACTAAGGTTTCTTCATCGATTTCATAAAATCAAATGGAGAGAGAAAATCAGAGGAGAGAGAATTCATGAGGTACAATTCAAATTGATCATGTGACACAATCCAACATTACGATTGATCCAATATCTCGATTGATAAAATCAACATGATCAAATCAAGTCATGGCTAGATCAAAATCATGGATGATCAAATCTAAAGATTCATGGTCTGATTAAGGTGGGTGCCAATACGCTGTCTGACAATCATGGATCAGGATTCTTCATTAGAATCAGATCAAGACTATTAAAAGAAATTTCTTCATTCACTAACCTTTTTTAGAGAGAGAATCAATCAAGAGAGAGAATATTTTAGAGAGAGAAAATTTTAGAGAGAGAAAATTCTAGAGAGAGAAAACTCATCTTGAACTCCTCAGACGATATGATTCAACAAATTCGATCGATCAGATCAAATCATGCTAAGACTATCATATGGATAATTTAATAAAATTATAGAAATTAAAATCTTAAAAATACCTAATCTGATCAAAGTGGGTTCGGTATACCGTCCGACGATCGCAGATCAAAAATCCATCACTAGGATCATTTAAATTCATCATCATTCTTCTCAAAATTTTAGAAATCTTAGGAGAGAGAAATAATCTAGAGAAAGGATTCTAGAGAGAGAAAGTAGAGAGAGAAAGTCCAATTCTAGAGAGAGAAAATACTAGTTCAGGCTGAAGAGAGAGAGGGAAGAGAGAGAAACTCTCTTTCTCATATTTTATTATTTATATCATTATTTATTAATTAATTTAATAAATTTTCTTTTCTTTTCTTTTCTCTCTTTTTTTTTCTTTTTCTTCACGGAAGAGAGAGGAAAAAATCCTATTTATTATTATTATATTATTATTATTTTATTTTTTTTATTTTTTTTCCTTTTCCTTTTACTTTTTCTTTTCTTTTCCTTCTTTTCTTTTTCTTCTTTTTCTTTTCTTTTCCTTCTTTTCTTTTTCTTTTTCTTTTCCTTCTTCTTCTTCTTTTCTTCTTCTCCCGTGGGTTTTTTTTTTGGGCTGAAACAGGGACCTTGAGGTCTCCTCGTTGGGTGGCCGGCCGGCGGCATAGCCGGCATGGGGCGGCCGTCGGCAAGAGGAGAGACGATTCACGGCAAGAGGAGGCCAAACCGGTGGTCGACGGTGACCACCGACGATGGAAAAATGACAAAAAGGAAGATTCTTCCACAACAAAATCTGGCGACTTCGGTCGCCGGCGAGCGTGCACATCGGCACGGGAAGGAAGGGGGAGGAGAGAGGAAGGGGAGGAAGCTTACCTCCGACGTCGGCGAGGCTTTTCCGGCAAGAAATTGGATGGCACAAGGACGGGTCTCCGTGAGAAATTTCTGACGATTGCCGCCGTTTTGCCCCGGGATTCTTTGGTAGGAAGAAGGGAGAAGGGTCTCCCCTTTAAATAGAACCAAAGGAGAGGAGTTTGACTCCTCTCCGGTGAGGTTTCCGACTCCGATTAGGAGCCGGTCGGGAGAAGAAGACTCCCTGCGGGAGTCTTCATCATTTTTTTTTTTGGTTTGTTTGGGCTGGCTGGGCTATCACATTCTTTCTCTCTAAAAAAAATTTCGTCTTCAAAATTTTTTTTGCCTGAGTCTTCATAGTTTCTTACTTGAATCTCATCCACAAATATTCTAATTCTTGATATAAATTCATTCTTAAATCATTTCATAAGAAAAAGTCGGTACATCAAATATCTATCTGAAACGGAACCATTCATTTTCTTATTTATCAAGATCCACGTCTCAAAGATTTTCAATATTTCAAGATTTCAAAATTATGATCTCATTTCCTGTAAAAATTAATGTTCAATATCTCATGACTCAAATTAAAATTAAATCTATCTCTTGTAGGTAGAAGAAAATCAATGTCTCTATTTTTGCATAAGAACTTCATTCATCATCATTCATTTATTTATTTCAAAATATTAACCACTCTTAATTTCAACCCATCATAAGATAGGAAAAATATACTTCTTATGAATCATATGATGACATCCTAATCAATCAAAATTCAAAAATATTTTTTCTTATTCGTACTTTCAAAGGTTAAAGATTTATCATTTCAATCTCATTCTTGAACTTTTGATATTTTATTTCTCGATGTAACTTCATCATTAAGTCATTTTATAAAGATTGAATCAATATCACTATTTCTAGTCATCAAAATTTTCTTACTCAAACCCTCAAACTCTTAAATATTCTAATTTTTGAAGCAAATTTTATCATTAAGTCATTTCATAATAAAATCAATAACTCAAAAATTGATCTAAATCAAAACTATATTTTTCTTATAATCAAAATCAATGTCTCTATTCTAAGTAAGTATATCAATTTTTTTATCTAAATATTAACAACTCTTAATTAATTAATTCATTATCAAATTAAATTATAAATAACTCTAATCCATCTTTTGTAGAACAATCATCAATATCAATAGATAACCTCAATCTTTTCCATTTAGTCAGAGAAATAATAATGATCAAAAGAGTTCTAACTTCAAATTTCATTATATCCTGAAGATAAATATTTGAGCATAATAATCTAAGATCGAAATCATCATTCGATAAACAATCTCAAATTCTTTCTAATAAATAGAGAATTATAAAATTTAATTTTAAGAGAGAGAAAATTTATCTCTAAATATTCTAAATCTAAAATAAAAAATCAAGGGTCCACTCATCCTAGAATTAGGTGCTAATTATTTTTATAGCATAGTAGGTGGAAGCACTACTTTTAAAAAGTCACATTAGGATATCTAAAATAATTTAAAATTTTAAAATATTATTCTTTCTAATGTCAATAAATTTTTTTGTATCAAACCATATCATCTATCATAATTCTTTGACTCAAAGAATCAACATTCCTGACTTACTCAAAGTAATCCAGATTACCATGCTTCCGTTGCGTACTCTGATCTAACAATCAAAATTTCTTAGATTCACCCAAAAAAAAAATTTTTTTTTTGATCAAATTATTTCTTTATCTTATCAATAGAAAAGACCTAAAATTTTAGATTTCAATTGAAGCCAAAGATTAACTTTCGATTCTCATTCATACTTTCACTGGTGTACAATAATCTTGATTAACCCTCGAGTCCAATATCATATTTAAACCATCATATAGATTTACTATAATTAATATGAATCAAATCTTAATTCTCATATCAATTTAATTCGATAATTTTCAAATCAAAATCCTTATAAGTCAAATCAACGAAAAAAAAATCCTTCGATGCTCCACCAAATTAGGACATAATCAGAATATATAAGAATTTTAAATCATTATTTTTTCTAAAATTTCTATCATCAGGATCTTCAATATCTATCAAATATCTTTTCACATCAATCATACAAGTCTCAAAGAATTAAATCTTCATTTAATAGTAGATTCAATTAGGGATCTTATTAACAGAAGCAAAGGAACTCCATATCAATTCCTAAATCCCAAATTTTTAAATTGTAAATTCACATGGATCCCTTAATCTGAAATAAATATAAATCAGATCTTTTATCTTAATCTAAAGATATCAATTTTTCATTAACAACCTCAACAATAATATCAGAAAATCTCTTGATCAACTTAGATACGAAATCTTTAAATTGAAATTTCATACACATCATGTAGTCTCCAAGAGACATAATAAGATCCATTATCTAGATCTAAGGATGATGATTAAAGATTCCAGTACGATGAATATTCTACAACCTCATAATCGATTTCATCAATAAAAAATAGGTTTCTTTGTAATATCCTCAAATATGTATTTATCCTAATATGCCACTTTATATATGATCCACATACCAAGTTTAATTTCGATAAATATTCCAATCAAGCATCATAAAAGATTATTCTTAGTCCATTCTGAAATAATATTTTATCGTCAAATCTTTATCTAGTCAACTTCTCAACTAAAAATAATATCATAGTATTATTCTCACATCGAATTTGAACTTACGATTCACTTGAATAACCAATGATCAAATTAATAACCACAATGCATAATAAAATTTTATGTCAATCCTTTTGTGATTACTTTCGATCAAGATCTAACTAATCATATTATGATCAATAGATTATCTATCATATTTCAAATGCTATATGTTATAATCTCTTATGATCCTTTCATATATAATCCCAATGTTTAATCAAAATTTATAAATATTTCTCTCACTATAATCATCAAAGATCTACACTATAATGTCTTTGGTGTCTATCCACTTACCCCCATTCTATGTCTGATTCTATGTTTCATAATTCATCCACTTATGCTCTGATACCATATTAATTGTCACGCCTCCGACCCGAGATTTTGAATCGAGGGTCATGGTAACCGCCGCATACTCATAGAAAACTCTTCCCATAAGCATGCAAGGCATCTTATCATACTATCCTAAAATAACAGCGAAATAATTAGATAATAATTTAAATCCAAAATATAACGACCTAAATTTCTTCTTTAATATCTCAATAAATTCAACAATGATTCATAGTCCTTACATCAAATTCAAGAAGACTTTCAATCGAAAATAAAAGTATAGAGATTCTGCTTCTGATCACTCTTCCATTCATATCTTGTATCATCTTAATTCCTCAACATCTGTAAAAACAGTAAAATAGAAGGTAATGAGCTAGACAGCCCAGTAAGCAATGATCACTTCTCAACAGATTTCATCAGGCATATAAGTAAATAATCATTTATAGAAAATAAGCATATATAGTTCATTAATTCAAAATCAATTTCAATTATGCAATATAATTCATGCCAAATTCATTTCTTTTTTTTTTTTCAAAAATTCAAGTTTCTTTCCAGATTTCAATTTCTTTTGTTCTTCAATTCTTTTCGTCAACCATGAGCTATGAGCACATTTTCTCTGTGGCAGGGTCATAATACCGCGTATCTGCTTGCGGTAGGTTGCGAATCATCTGGCAGCCATGTCCTTCAGAACCGCTGGTCTCTCTGGCGGTTTGTCGCTGGTCTCTCTGGCGACATGTCGCTGGTCTCGCTGGCGACATAAACCCTCAGGACAATCAATTGCCAACGTATATGCCCCCATTGGCGGGGTCCTTTACATAGTCAGGTTGTCAATTCATCATGTTTCTTATATCATAATTCTTCATAAATCATATTTCATATTCTAATTTCGATAATAAAACATATAATCATGTAGTATCGAAATCAATCAATGTAATGCATCATGAAATCAATATGTTCAATCATGCTTCATCATAACATTTCAAATAAGATATTTTCATAACAAAATACTATTCATCCAATTCATGCATCGTTTCATAAATCATGTCAGAAAAATATATTATAATTTATTGATAAATCTAAAAAAAAGTGAAACATTACTTACCTCGAACGCATTCCAATAAATCCACATAATTCTATAAATTTTCTTCCAAAAATTCTATTCGTAGATCATATCGCGATATCCCATGATCAAATATCCACAATCCTATACAGAATCAATTTCAATAATTAGAAAGAATACGAATACCATATTTCAACGGTTTAGATTGGGTCCGATCATCTAATTTTATCTAATCAAAATCTAATTAGGACCTAAACGATCCAAAGTTTGACTATCAGATCAAATCAGATTCGAAGTGATAGGATCGAGGTTTCTTCATCGATTTCATAAAATCAAGTGGAGAGAGAAAATCAAAGGAGAGAGAATTCATGAGGTACAATTCGAATTGATCATGTGACACAATCCAACATTACGATTGATCCAATATCTCGATTGGTGAAATCAACATGATCAAATCAAGTCATGGCTAGATCGAAATCATGGATGATCAAATCTAAAGATTCATGGTCTGATTAAGGTGGGTGCCAATACGCTGTCTGACAATCATGGATCAGGATTCTTCATTAGAATCAGATCAAGACTATTAAAATTTTTTTTTTTCATTTACTAACCTTTTTTAGAGAGAGAATCAATCAAGAGAGAGAATATTTTAGAGAGAAAAAATTTTAGAGAGAGAAAATTCTAGAGAGAGAAAACTCATCTTGAACTCCTCAGATGATATGATTCAACAAATTCGATCGATCAGATCAAATCATGCTAAGACTATCATGTGGATAATTTAATAAAATTATAGAAATTAAAATCTTAAAAATATCTAATCTGATCAAAGTGGGTGTCGGTATACCGTCCGACGATCGCAGATCAAAAATTCATCACTAGGATCATTTAAATTCATCATCATTCTTCTCAAAATTTTAGAAATCTTAAGAGAGAGAAATAATCTAGAGGAAGGATTCTAGAGAGAGAAAGTAGAGAGAGAAAAAGTCCAATTCTAGAGAGAGAAAATACTAGTTCAGGCTGAAGAGAGAGAGGGAAGAGAGAAAAACTTTTTTTCTCATATTTTATTATTTATATCATTATTTATTAATTAATTTAATGATTTTTCTTTTCTTTTCTTTTCTCTCTTTTTTTTTCTTTTTCTTCACGGGAGAGAGAGAAGAAAATCCTATTTATTATTATTATATTATTATTATTTTATTTTTTTTCTTTTTTTTTCCTTTTCCTTTTTCTTTTCTTTTTCTTCTTTTCTTTTTCTTCTTTTTCTTTTCTTTTTCTTTTTCTTTTCTTTTCCTTCGTCTTCTTTTCTTTTTCTTTTTCTTTTCCTTCTTCTTCTTCTTCTTTTCTTCTTCTCCCGTGGGTTTTTTTTTTTTGGGCTGAAACAGGGGACCTTGAGGTCCCTCGTTGGGTGGCCGGCCGGCGTCGTAGCCGGCATGGGGCGGCCGTCGGGAAGAGGAGAGATGATCCGCAGCAAGAGGAGGCCAAACCGGTGGTCGGCGGTGACCACCGGCGACGGAAAAATGACAAAAAGGAAGATTCTTCCGCAACAAAATCCGATGACTTCGATCATCGGTGAGCGTGCACATCGGCACGGGAAGGAAGGGGGAGGAGAGAGGAAGGGGAGGAAGCTTACCTCCGACGTCGGTGAGGCTTTTCCGATGAGAAATTGGATGGCACAAGGATGGGTCTCCGTGAGGAATTTCCAACGATTGCCGCCGTTTTGCCCTGGGATTCTTTGGTAGAAAGAAGGGAGAAGGGTCTCCCCTTTAAATAGAACCAAAGGAGAGGAGTTTGACTCCTCTCCGGTGAGGTTTCCGACTCCGATTAGGAGCCGGTCGGGAGAAGAAGACTCCCTGCGGGAGTCTTCATCATTTTTTTTTTTTGGTTTGTTTGGGCTGGCTGGGCTATCACAATATACAATTTGAAAAGGATAGGAGCGGTAGAGAAACTAACTCCCTCTTAGAGACCCCATAGTGATCAATGGGTTCAGCCCGGTCCACCAAAGTATCTCTCACACATCAACAAGTATGAATAGGAGCCGCATAGTGCTCCTCAAGAGTAACTATGCTGAATCACAATCGAAGACATTGATGAAAGAAGGAAGGATAATTCTCCATCAATACCATGCTAGAAGCTAGGGCACAAAGAGCGATTCCAAAGGCTGCAAAGATGGAATCCCACTAATATCATCAACCACTAGGGCAGAGAAAACAACTGAAACCCGAAGAAACCCACCCAATTTGATCTACATGAAATTAAATCCATATGAAACCGAACTTAAATCAGGTTGAATTGGGTTGTGATTCATAAAAAATTTAGTTAATTACAGTCGGATTCGATTTCTGTATTTTTAATCCGTATGAAACCGAATCCGACCAACTGATATAGTATTTTCAATACTTAGACTATTTGGAGAATTGAAAATTGATAATTATGACATGTTATGTACTAATTTATGGATGTTATAAAATTATTATATCCTAATTTCTATATGAATTGAATGGTATATTGGTTTGTGATATTTAAAATCAACATTGGATCAACATTGAAATTCAAACCAACACAACCCACCCGAACCTGCTACAAACCGTTAACTTTGATTTCAAATAGTTTATATATGATAAACGGTCGGTAGCGGATTGAATTTTCTTCAATCTGATTAGATCGGTCAGATCAAATTTTTCTCTCAACCTGATCCAACCCGACCCGTGCTCAGTCCTATCAACCATCGATCTGACGGTGAATCCAAGTAGCACTTTCAGGTTCTCAAAGATGTTTATATGGAAGGACCACCATTTGAAGGAGATGATGGCCCTTGGAAAAGGATATTGGTGATGACATAGCTTATCCTTCCCTAGGGACCACCCACCTCCAGGATATTCTACTAGAGATGCCTGAATGACTGCTTGGCAAGTGGGTAAGGAGCCCTATCTGAAAAAGGGAAAGGCCCCTCCCTAGAGTGTGATGCCCAAGCAACTTTTGATGGCCACCAGCCCTCCCTTCTCGTTGAACCGATGGGTATTTCCAATACCTTCCATACCAAAATGCATACTCAGGTGCTCGCCTAGGGCATTCGATGTTCGAACGAGTAGTGGTAGTGGAAATCCCCTCAACTGGGGAAGAATGCTGATAAACCTCCGTTAGGGAGGGGAACGACACCCCCTCATCATGGGAAACTTTAAGTGGATGTCAATCTTGGGATGTGAAAGTCTAATTTATAAAGACTAAATTAGACATCCTCAATTACTCTCCACCGATCGTGCAATTAATGCCACCTTAAAGGCCGCACCTTGTGACGGTCAAACTCTTGAAGCACCTATCTCGGGGGACCAGCATTAAATGTTGTATCTCCCCCAAGCCCCACTAGGGCATAACTTTTTTCTAAAAGATTTTCACGCCATCCAATACCTTGTATATTGAGACCAGCAAAACCTTTAGCTATAACTAGCACTTCAAGGGCTTGTGTACCATCAGGTGCAACAATGGAGGCCAATTCCCCAAGGATCCCTGCTACGTTGGGGGTCGACAACTTTGGCTGGATGACCCTTTAGATAGGCTCCCAAGTAACATGAGGGCACCAAATCGAAGTGGTAGGCAAACACTTCATTTAGAAAAAAGAGAAAGAATTGATACAAGGTGACCTCGGCTAGAATCTATTACAAGAAATAGAAAGGAGATGCGAATGCACCACCATCCAAACTATACGTGGGGTTGATGCAACGAAAGGTAGGGCTCGCCAACCTACAAAGATGTGCTCGCCTTAAAATAGCACCCTTGACAACGGACTGGAGGCTATGCTAGGAGAGGGGGCAGAATTGCCCTCAAGGGAGGTCCAAGACCTCCTTATGGGATTGCAATCCTTGGATTAGCCCTAATTGCCACCGCCATAGCTCAACGAATGGGACAACATGCCTTCCCAACACCACCCATTCCAAATAGAAGCAATCACCAATGTGATTTTCTAAAAATAGTTTCCATCAGACAAGAGGACCAAAGACCGTCGTCGATCGAAGCTCGACCACAACAGCCCTATGACAATAATAAGAACAACATGGTGAATGGTTCTGGCCCCTAAGTGAAGCTCAATTTATAGAAAAATTGGGCTTGATCATCCCCAATTGCTCTTTTAAATAGTGGAGCATGCACCCCCAAGGGCGATGTCTCGAAAATCGCACCTTTTGAAATCGAGGGCCTAATGGAACTTCTTAATGAGCCATTGATATTGATGCCCCAAGTAATGAATGCCACCCTCCAACACACAATTGACCAAGTATTGTTGAAAATTGTGTCCCTAAGTCAATCGTCAGCCTGTTGACGGTTGAGCTTATTATTATAATTGTGTATGAATTATTAAATTAATAAATATTATTTGATTTTTTTATCACTGTGTACATCTTATTTTAAACTCCTGTTATGTGATGAAGTCTTTAGGACTATTTGATTCGATATAGGAGGATATATCATTTAGTCCTTAAACCTTAAGTTCACGATCAAATAATATACTATTATTAGGACGATAGCTATATCAAGTATAGGTTATTGTGTGCCATGTACATTGATTATCCTCTTAATCAAAGAGTGTGGAGACACTGGCATGACATGCAAGTGAGATGTAGGAGTACATCTCACTGAACATGACCAACTGGTGAGTACTCTGCTATCAAGAGTAGCTCACGAAGGATGTGGGTATAAGTATCCCTCCGACCTGAGATCACCACGGTGACTTGTAAGTAACTCACTGTGCTTTGGTGCCAGACTACCTGAATTTCTAATTCAGTGATGAAAGATTTTTAGACACAGTCAAGTACTTGTAAAGTCAGTGTGTGAGTCAAGATGGAATTGATCCATTCGAATAAATAGGAGTTAATATATCAATGTGTTTCAATTCAGTAAAATCTCGATCGAGATAATCCATGTGATAGATTTAAAAAATTAAAATATAATGTAGATAATGATATCAGGATTGACAGTTAAATCCTAGGTCACCTTGAGCATTTGGATCAAAGGGATGAATTATATGGTAACTATATGTCTATAGGTTCTTAAATGATGTTTTGCAATCTTTCGACCTATCCAAACATTGGATATCATTGCTAGATGGTCATTTTGATTGGTATAGAAAGATTGTTCCTATACTATCGGTTTAGATTCAAACCTATAGAGTTATACTCAAAAGAAGTTTCTGACTGATCATATGGCTGATCAACGATTAAGAATCATTCTAGGATAAAATAGTCAATTCGATTGATGATTAACCCCATGCAAAAATTATGATAAATCAATTCGCTAATTGTTAGTGAATTATAGGAGGATTGATTAGTAATTAGATTATTAATTAGCTCAATTTGATTGAGTATTGGATTTGAATCAAATCTAATTGAATTGGATTCAATTTGGTTTGACCCGATTAGGTTATGAGATGACCTAATCGCTAAGGGTGTTCGATTTCTAATTTAATTAGGATTTGAGCTTGATTAATTTTTGATTTGATTAAGATTTAATTAAGACTATATACTACCTAATTAGATTAGGTTTAGTGATCCAATTGGTTCTAACCTAATTTGGTTGGGTTAAAAATCTAATTGGATGAGAAATCAATTCGAATTCAAATCCCTTGTGCCTCCTTTCTCTACACCCTCTTATTCTTCACGTGAGAATTTTTTTTTATGTAAATTTTGCTCATACCCAGAAGTTGTTCCACATTTATATCTAATTTTTTTTTGAATTAAAAATTGATTGGTTTAAATTTGAGTTCAAATGGGTTTGAATTTGAATGAAAATCTAGAGTCCAAATTGAGTTGGACTCTTCTCTTCACGCCACCACCTTTCTCCATGCATAAAGTATTTTTGTGTGAGATTTTTTATGCCATTCTAATTTTGGTCAGTCCTTCTCTAAGTTCATAAGATGAAGATAAAGTTTGATTCAAAATTTAATTTAAATTTGATTTAAATTGGTGATAAGGATTAACCAACGTTTAAAATTGAATCGAAACTATCTCTTTCTTATCCTTATCTTTCATAGGATGTCACCCTTAAGAAGGGATCAATTTTGTGCAAGAAAAGAAGTGATTTTTGGTGTGAGAAATATGAGAATTGGGGCATAAAATGTTGAGAGTGGGTTGGGCTTCCGTGCGTGAGAAACAGAGGAAGTGATCTTTCTCTCGGGCGTGAGGTGTAGGGTGGGTTCTAGGGTTTCAACTCTAGATTTTATGTGAAGAAAAATATAAAAATGAGTCTTGTCCAATCTTCCACACCATTTTCTCCTCGTAAAGCTTCATCTTTTAATTTGGAGGAGTCCAAGAGATCTAAAGAAAGGAGCTTAGATCAGCCATCCAGAGCCTTCGATGCGAGCTAGCACTCCCATGAAGGAAGATCTGATCAGAGTTTCGAGTGGATGATCTGTAGAGGCCGGACGATCTGTGCGACTGCTCGACATCAATGAGAGCTTCTTACCATACCTACCAGCAGTGAAGATCATTGACTCATGAAAAGATGATAAGTTCTGAACTCACTGATGTGATTTAAAAATTAGATCAGATTCAGGACATCGATGTAATCGATGTAGTTTTCTATTTATATTAGATTTTATATGCAAATTTTTTATGTCATTAATCCTTAATGGTAGTTTAGATCTGATCCAAGATATATTTAGAAGATTAAAATATTTAATCTTTTATTTTCTGTGATAAAATTTTAAAAATACATACTTTGAACTACTCATTTTTTCTTCAAGTATATCTTAACAGGACTCCTTGAAAAGATATATGACATAGCACTGAATGTGACCATAAGATATAAATATATGCGAGCCCTAATGATGGGATTGATAGACCGACCCTAAGGCAATATTTTGGCCAAAAGGCAAAGCTCCCCCTAGATGTTTTCCAACAATGCCAAACTTAGGGGTATCGAAGGAAATCCTCTTTGTTGACTAAAAAATATTTACATAATGGTGCCTCGAAGGACATCGGGAAGATAAACAAATATTAAAAAGGATGAAGATTTAATTTTTCATCTGAAAAAAAGATCCCTACCTCTTCATCACTATTGCCAGGATGGAGTAGCCGAAGGTCTAGCTTTGGTACTATATGCCCCAGATGGGCCTTGCAGTCCTAGAATCCTTAGATAAAGGTGGCAGTGGAGGCATCAACGAGTTTCTCCTTGAACTCCGATGTGGCCTTATACTCCTCAGTGCAGCGAAACTTGGCCTCAGCGAAAGCCTGTAGCGCCACGGGCCTTACCTCACACATGGAGGGTGGGATGTTTGCACTCTGTCTGGCCAGACCTCCTGAGGGATGGTCGGGGAGTAGGAGCCTGCATTGGGAAGGACTCGGGTTGGATTCCTATAGCCTTCTTCAAAGAAGGCTCTCCGCAGGAGCCCCCACAGGACGTGGCTATCTTCATTTTGACAGCCTCTTTCACAATTCATAATGATATATCTTAAATTATACCGCAAGCACATGATATATAATATAGTATATTTCTGCTGTGTATCTGCATCCATTCCGCATCACCGATTTTTTTTTTTTCATATACTAGGTGAAGCCTAGCATTTCACATGCAAAAGCCCATCATTTTTTTGTGTCGCGTGAATTCAAATTTCACGCGTCCAACCTCCAGCACCCCATGCACCCATTTTCTTATTTTGCATTTATGTTCATGTGCATGTTCCAGAAGCCGTGCCTTCAAATCACGCCCGTGGTTTGCTCCACATGAACCCGAATGCACATCCATGCGGCTCAGTCATGCACTCAACAACAGCACACCACGCCCAATGGCATGCCCAGCGCATCTTCAATTCCCTGCGCGCCCTCCATGTTCCACTCAGCCACACTACTCAGCCAATTCCCCAACACACATCCACTCTTTTCTTTTCTTTAAATGCATGGGTCCTGCTGTGGCTTGTTTTTGATTGATATCGAAAGAAAAGAAAATAAGACACTGGAGCAATCTGCAAAAAATTTTGGACTAAAAAATTATGCTCCGACGAGGATTCTCCGACGCTCAAATCAGAACATGCAAACAGAGAAGTAGAATTTTAGCTCTCTGAGATGGATTACTTATCTGAATCCTCGAAGTTTGAATATTTATAGAGAAGATGACTGTGTAACCATTCTTAAAAGACAGACTGGCCAAATTTGATGTGGTTATTTGATTGTGATTCTCAGGATCAGACGGTTACACCTAAAATATTCTCAGGATCAGATGGTTACACTCAGATAGTATTGACAGCTATGGTCAGTTGGTACCTGCCTTTTAAATCTGAACCTGATCAATCTACTTTCGAGAAGAGATCAGAGTGTGTGGTGTGCCGACTAAGAGTTGGGACTGATAGTTTTTTGATCATAACTCGGTTAGATGGATTGATCCAAAAGACTAACCGACTCATAGTTGTTATGTTGACCAGAGATTGTTCCGATATGTAAGTCGTGTAGGAATTGGATATGATTAGAGATCGATCAGCAAACTCTCTGACCAAGGGTTGGACCAAACCTTTTCTATCCAAAATTCGGATAAAGAACTATTCGACTAGAGGTCGAATCAAAGATTGACCGACTCAAGGTCGGATCAGGCACACATCGATTAAGGGTCAGATGAGTCATAATTAATCATGCGACTGCACTGCTTAAGATGTGCAATCCGACTAGCTCTTTTAGATAAAAAATTGGATCAAGAACATATCGATGAGAAGTCAGATAGAATAGCCTTAGACTAGGGGTCGGGACAGATATTTGCCGACCAAGGATCGGGCAAACCACAACAATTAGACCGCTTGAGAGGTGCTGATATGGACCCGATGGGTCATAATGGGCTTGAATCTTCACACATCATCAGTCCATTCTAAATTACTCCTAACAGATACACCCTTACTTCCTAATTCGAGCTCTAATCGGGCTATTAGAGTATTTATTTTGGCATTCTGAATGGTCATGGATTTGAAGAGCTCTTTTTAAATCAAATGTCTGCACATGATTTTTCAAGTAAAAAAAGTTATCGAACTAATGATGAAATTTTTGAAATCTATGCAGATGTCACTCTTCTCTGCTGAGACGTATTGAATGTGGCTTGTTTCAATATAAGCCGATCAAAGACTTTTAACATCTCAAGGCCAATCAAAGGTCGAGTTTAAATACAAGTCGATTAAAGACTTTTAATATCTCAAGACCAATCAAAGATCGAGTTTTAATATAAGCCGATCAAAGGTCAAGTTTTAATATAAGCCGATCAAATGACTTTTAATATCTCCAGACCGATCAAAGGTCGAGTTTCAATACAAGCCGATCAAAAGTTTTGAACATCTCAAGGCCGATCAAATGCCAAGTTTCAATATAAGTCAATCAAAGACTTTTAATATCTCCAGGCTGATCAAAGGTCGAGTTTCAATATAAATCAATCAAAAATTTTTAATATCTCAAGATCGATCAAAGATCGAGTTTTAATATAAGTCGATCAAAGAATTTTAATATCTCCAGGCCGATCAAAGGTTGAGGTTAAATATAAATCGATCAAAGGCTTTTAACACCTCAAGATCGATCAAAGATCGAGTTTCAATATAAGCCGATCAAAGATTTTTAATATCACAAGACCGATCAAAGATCAAGTTTCAATATAAGTCGATCAAAGACTTTTAATATCTCTAGGCTGATCAAAGGTCGAGTTTCAATATAAACCAATCAAAGATTTTTAATATCTCCAAGCCGATCAAAGATCGAGTTTATATATAAACTAATCAAAGACTTTTAACACCTCAAGGTCGATCAAAGGTCGAGTTTCATATTTGCCCCTGACTGGTCTCATCACTAGCTAAGAGTCACTAAAGACCTTCAAGTGTTTGGTTCTCACATCCTTCAGAAGTTTGAGTCCGACAATTAAAGCCTCATACTCTACTTCATTGTTGGTGACTGAAAATTCAAACCATAGAGCTTACTCCATCACATCACCTTTCGATCCAGTTAAGATGATCCCAGCTCCTGATCTCGATGAATTCGAAGATCTATCCACATGAAGAATCTACTGATCTTCAGGATCAGGGTTCATATTTATTTATTCCTCTAGCACTATTGAGCTACCTTCCGCAGCCATTGATTCCTCCTCATCAAGGATGGTGCAATCAAGGATGAAGTCCACCAAGACCTAAGCTTTAATTGAAGGCCTTGGATGGAGCTTTAATTGATGACCTGAGCTTTATTCAGATCAGTGAAGTCGATGCACATACATCATTTTTTGTTCACCTTCTTCACTAGCACCATGTTGGCGAGCCAATTAGGATACATTGCTTGTCGAACGAAGCTGAACTTGATCAGCTTGTCCACTTCCTCAGCAATTACTTTCTAGTGTTCTGGGGCAAATTTTTCTTCTTCTGCTTTATAGGATGGAAGGTCGGATCCACTTCCAAATGATAGGTCGTCATCTCCAGATCTATGCCAGGCATATTTATCATTGTCCAAGCAAACAGATCTGTATTTTTCTACAAAAGAGTAGTTAGCCGATCTTTAATTATCGGATCTATGGATGATCCGATTTTTACAGTTTGATGGAGATTTTCTTTCCTCAAAGGGACCTCCACTAGATCCTCAGACGATCGAGCATGCTTCCTAGCCAGATCACCACGGGCATCCAAACTTATTGGGAGTTCAGGTTGGGGCACCGTCGGCTATTCCTCCACCCACAGCTTAGTAGGAAACACTGTCAAGCCACAGCTTGATTGCCTTGAACTTGCCCCACTCCAGCTTCCATCAGAAACTTTATTATCAAGTGGTAGCTCAACACCACTGCCTTCAGTGCTCCTAGACTTGGTTGGCCAAGTATTGCATTGTAGGTTGATGGTAGGTTAAGCATAAAAAAATCAACATGGATGGTCACTTGCCTGGATTTGGTTCTCACAGTAAGAGTGTTAGGATATGTGTCCTAAAGTCAATCATTTAGGTTGTAAATGATTGTGCTCCATATATATATATGAATTATAAAATGATAAATATTATCTGGTAGATTCATCATAAGGAATACATCTTTTTAAAAAGAACTCATATGTTATGATAAAGTCCTTAGAGCTACTTCCAAAATGGTAAAAGAAGATTTATCATGTAGTTCTTAAATCCTGCTCGCGATCAAATGATATAATTGTTACAAAGATGATAATTGTATCGAGTGTAGATCGTTATATGCCATATTAGTTGATTGTCCTCTTAACCAAGGTATGTAGAGACATGGGTATGGCATATGGGTGAAATATAAAAGTATATTTTACTAAGCGTGACCAACTCTGGAGTACTCTATTATCGAAGATTGCTCTGATAGGAGATGGGTATGTGTCCCTCTGATCTGAGGCTGTCTCGATAACTTCCAAGCAACTCACTGTACTTTAGTGTCGAACTATCCTAATTTTTAATTCGATGACAGAAAGTTTCTAAGTACAGTCAAGTACTTGTGAAGTCTGAGTGCGAGCCAAGATGGGATTGATCGCTTTAAGTAAAATTAGAGATGATGCATTACTATATTTCAATTCAGTAAAACTTTGGCCAAAGTAGTCTTAGTAAGAAGTCACAGAATTTTTGAGGTTAAGACACAATATGGAGCACTCATCAGGATTGACAGTTTAATCCTAAGTCATCCTTGAGCATCGAGAGTCAAAGGGATGAATTATATAGTAACTATATCCATATAGGTTCTAAAGTGTTGCTGGACATACATTTGGTCTATCTGGACGTCGAATCTCATTGCTAGATGGTTACATCAATTAGTACAGAAATTATTTTTATGCTACTGACTTAGGTTCAAACCTATGGAGTCACATACATAGAAGTACTTATCTGATCAAATGGTTGATCGATGATTATGAATTGTTGAAGAATTTAATTATCAATGTGATTGATAATTAATCTTGTGTAAAGATTATAATAAATTATTTACTAATAGTTAGTAAATTAAAAAAATAATTAATTAATAATTTGATTATTATTGGCTCAATTTGATTGAGCAATGGAGATTGGATTAGATCTAATTGAATTAGATTCAATTAGGTTTGCTTTGGATTGATTGAATGCAGCTTTAATGGATAACATGGCTTGTTTCAATTGATCTTAAAGATGTAAATCAAATTTTGAGTTGAATAGAGTTCAATTTAATTTGATTGGATCAAATTTTATTAGATAATAAGCTTGATTGGATCAAGTCTTATTGATCAAAAGCTTTCCTGATATCCATTAAGATGACAAGAAATCAATCCCTAGTTTGATGAGGTTCTTAATCTAACTAATTTTCTAATTGGATTAGGGCCTATTTGGTTTCATAATTAGGCTAGGACCTAATTAGTTAGTTTATTATAACTAATTTCTAAATTGATTAGGATTGGTCCTATAATTAGTTAGAGTTTGACCAAGAATCATGAGTCCTATTTGGAATAGGACTTAACCAAATAACAAACCACCCATGTGCCATAAGATTCTCCACGTCCCACATCTTTTCACTGTGGAATAACTCATGCCCCAAAGTGCCATGCCCCTTGCTCTCTTTTGTGAAAAATAAGAGGGCTTCCACCCTTTCTCCATGTTGCCTAAAAAGGAGGGGGCGTCCAAGAGTTAGACGCCCCAAATCCCACACGCCAAGCCTTCATCTCAAGCCCCTCTTGAAAGAATTTTTGGGAGCTTTACTTACTGATTCTTATGCATCAAAGAGAGCCTCCTCCACTAGTTTTACAATAGAAAATTAGAGAAGGAAGGTTCTTCCCAATGAGAGGAAGAGAAGGAAGAAGAAAGATCTTCTTTCTAGTGCGCAGCCTTGGAGAAGAAAGAGTTCTTCTCTCTGATTTTTTTATTTTTTTTAATATAAAAATTAAATTAGATCTAATTTTTAACATAAAAATTTAGAGAAAAAATATCAAAAAAATCTAGTTGGGTGTTTGGGGCTTCCTAGGGCTCAGATCAAGGAGAAAAGGGATAAGAAAAGAGAAGAATGGTTCTTCTCTTGGGTCTTTCTTTTTGATTTTTTTAGGACATGAGAATTCATGTTATTTTCTATATAAGAAATCAGATTAGATCTGATTTTTATCATAAAAAATTAGAGAAAAAAACTTCTTCTTGAAGGCATGATAAGAAAAGAGAAAGATTCTCTATTGTGTGTGAGAGAATTGAGAAAAAAAGGTTCTTCTTTTGATCTCTATCGTAGAGATCTAATGCGTGAATTCAAGAAAAAAAAGAGAGGATCTCCTTATTCTTCATCTTCTTCATGTTGCACTTAGATCAGCCAACAGCATAGTATCTTCGCGAGCAAGCACTCCTAGGAAGATCGATTAGTACAAGGACTTCGTGTGGATACTCGTAGAGGCCGGATGCATGTGCAGTTGCAGAGCATCATGAAGAACCAACTATCATAAATTTTGGATGTGGTGATCTACTACCCATGCTCAAGTATGAAGTTTTGAACTCAATTTATAATTCAGATATGATCTAATTTGATATAGATGTGATCTATGTTTGCTGAATTTTAGATTTTAGATTTACATACATACATATTAGTTTATATCATAGATCCTGTATGGTAGTTTTAGATTTGATCTATGCATGTATTATCGATTAAATTATTTAATCGATATATATTTCACTATAAAATTTTGAAAATGCATGCATAAAACTGCCATGCTTCCCTTCAACTGGTATCAGAGTGAAGATTCGTTTTGACATGAACATATATGCATATGGAGTTGAAATCTAGATTTAATAATGCATAGGATATATTATGATCTGATTTTAGACATAATCTAATATAAAAATCAGATTTGATATAATTTAGATTAGATCTAAATTTTTGTATATATGATATGTGAGTAGATTAGATGATCCGATTAGCAAGTATTTGGATTTGGATTAGATGATCATAGGAGTAAAAAGAGTTTAAAGATCCTCTCTTACTATTCGATAGGGTGCTCTTATGGTGTGTAAGGCTGTCATATAATTTAATCCCATGAAGAAGAATGCAAAAGAAAGAACTTATTTTTTTGTAAAATCTTAGATGTTGAAATCTTAAGATTTATTGTATGTGATATAAAATTTGAGTTATATAAAAAGTAAAATATCTAATCTATATAATTAAAATTATTTTAATTATAAAAAATAAAATTTAAAATTATAAAATATTTAGATGTGATCTAAAGTTCATTTATAATTAATTTTATTTCAGTTTATGCGAGAATTTTCAGATCTGAAACTATATAATACTTGTTGGCAAGCCAACTGAGCTGACTCAATTTTGAACTGAGTCGACCCAGTCCTCTGATTTACTCGACTCAATACTGACTGACCCAATCCAGTTGTTTCAGGTCGAACAGTAATGATTACTATTCATGATTAATTAATCGATCAAGTATCAGACTTAATCGACCCACTGAAGTGATCCGACTCAGTTTAGGAGTGAGCCAACTCAATTTTTAGAATAAAAAATTTTGCATAAAATTGATATAAAATTATTTTATAAAATTAAATGATTTTAATTAATAATCTTAATCTATGTTAATGCTATACTTAATTAAAAATAAAAAAATATATTTTAGATCTAGAATTGTGATTAAAGATCTTATAATATTGTATAAAATATGGAGCATGGGTTAGCTCAAATCAGATCCTTTTAATTAGGTTAGATCTAAGGTTAAAAATTAAAAACTTTATGGACTAAAAGAGTAGTTGATCAAATTTAATCAATAGTTGATTTAGATTAGGTCAAGGATACTCTAGATCAAATATAATAGTTGTAAAAAGTCGAGTCCATATCTTTGATTAAACCAAATGGATCTTGATTGAGGCTTAGTAGTTGAATCTGAGTCATTGGACTGATTAGATTGCTAGGTGACTTGAGTTGACACATATCGTTAAAGTTAATCAGTATGACTAATTTAGGTATCCTAGACCAACTTGTCTCTAGTCTTTCTCATGAATTGATGAAGTCAATAGAAGAATTTATGATTTATCGATTGGACCGGCTAGTCTCTAGTCCTTTACATGACTTGATAAAGTTAGTGGAAGGATTTATGACTTGCAGATCGACTGATTACTTCTAAAATATATTAAACAAATCTTCTAAATTATTAGATCCATAAAATAAGCTAGTTATGGGGATAACTAGATCATAGCCTTCCATTAAGTTATATGATAATGCATTAAATATTTTAAATAGATATTGGAGGTACCACACCCCTGATGTCTATTGGATATTGAAATTATCATTCATCATATGACTATCTTGTTATATCCTTCAAATCAATGGTCAGGTTGGCTGAGCCACACTCGGATCTGGACATTCATTTGCTGGATATACTTAATATAGTCATGTTAATGGTTAGACCTAATTAGATTTTTCAGTGGAGGTGCCACAAGCCTGCTGAAGAGATACCTGGGACAAAATCTGATTGTTAGAAATTGTTTGAAGAAATAATTGATTAAGAATCTATCCATGAATGCATTAGGATTGGTCGAGGTATACTTGAGCCCAAATGCAGTCTGTGTGGATTTTAATACCCGCTAAAGAATTAAAATAGTTTTTCGAATTGGAGGTAGAGACTATCAATTTATATAAAATAATAAAAAAAATTTTAGACTAAAATCTAAGCCTTTAGGCTTAAAACAGTTCATATACTAATAGGTCAATTATTCTCTTTTCAGAAATAGTTAGAAAATTATCGTTCTGTTCACTGTTGGACAGCGACAACGTTATCGAACCTAACTTTGATAGTTAGTATCAGAAGTTAAATATAATTTTTGAGCTGAATTAATCAAAAAATTTAAGGCTAATCACAATCAGATAGAATGCTTTTTTAGAAGAAGTAGGGTTATTGGAAGATGAATTATCCTTAATATTTTAGTTTTCTTGACCCAAACAGGCTTAAAAGAGAAATCAGTAAATAGTTACTGGTTAAGATAGTTATATGATAACTCCTTAAAATTTTTCTATTGATAATATTACTACTTGGGTATAAGATACTGACAGTATAAGTCATATTTGCAAATAGCTGCAAAAGACTTTAAGATAGTAGAAGGTTTGAAAATGGTAAGAGACTTCTGAATGTAAGAGATAGAAATTTGTTCCAATCTTAACATTAGGAATCATCGAGCTTGTTTTCAACCCTGACGATGTCATTTTAAGTGATTGTCACTACTGTCCAATCTTATTGATGGTATCAACATGAATGATTATTGTGATATCATTGTGAATGATACTACAATAATAAATGGATAATTGAAAATGATATAAACTTAGTATCATAGTCTGTTAGTATAAAGTATATATCTAACTAACATTCTATATTAGATAATGTCATTGAAGCTTGCCTTTGGCATAGTTGACTTGTCACATTTTATTAGAAAAGATGAATGAGCTAGTAATATTCTAAGTTTGATACATATTAATATATTTGCACTCATGAACATAAGTGCCAGAAGAGGGCTTTACTATATTAAAATCTTAGATGACCTATTTTGGTATGGGTGCATCTTGCTTATGAAGCACAAGTCCGAATCAGTTGAAATATTCAAACGATTCCGCAATGAGGTAAAAAAATAAACTACAAAGAGTATTAAAACTCATCAGTTTGACTGATGAAGTGAATACTTTACAGTAAATTTTAGATATATCTAGAAGAGAATTGGATTCTCTCTCAATGGACCTCTCTTGGGACACCACTGTTTAAAAGGATGTCTGAAAGGAAGAATTGAACTTTGTTTGATATGATTCGATCCACTGTGGGGTTTGCTAGTCTGCTGAGATTATATTTTAGAGACTACTTCATATGTGCTTAAGAATATTTTGAGCAAATTGATCACCAAAACTCTATATAAGATATGGACTTGGATAATTCGATGCTATTTTATCTTAGGATTTGGAGTTTCGAACTTATGTGAAATATTTGTAAATCGACTAGCTTGGATTTTGGTTTGATAAATATCATTTTAGGAATATTTCTTCTACCTTCCTAATGGACATAAGATATTCATGAATCTTAAAGCATTCTTTTTGGAAAAGAAGTTCTTTGGTGAAAGAACAGATGCCGTTAAGGGCAAGCTTGGTGAAGCTTGATAGGTAAAGAAACTGACTCAGACACATGAACCAACAGAATCAAAGTTGATTAGATCAAATCCAGAGTCCGATGTAAAGGCATCCTTGAGTAACTATACTAGAGTACCGTATCGGCAGAACAGATACTTCGATTTCTAGATTTGGGAAGGAGATTTGATCTCCCATATGGATGCCATATATGAATCTAGCTTTAAGAAGTGGCTTGGAACCATTAAATCTGAAATAAAGTTTATGAAGATCGACGATGTATGAATATTCATTGATTCATCTGAAAGAGTAAGACTCATAGGGTGTTAGTAGATTTTAGATGGATAAGAGACGCAGACAGAAAGGTGGAGATCTATTAATTCTATTTGATTGTCAAGAAATTTCATCAAAGTTATAGTGTTGACTATGATAAGATGTTTTTTTTCTTTTGGCAATCTTCAAGTCCATTTAGATTGAATCAAGCTTCTTGGAGTTGGAACATATGTTTTGAATGTATGGCTTCATTGTGAATGAAGCAAAATCTTGTATGTACAAATAGGCTAATAGTACTGTAATAGTATTTTTTGTGTTGTTTGAGATGAAATTCTCTTAATCGAAAATGATATTCCTATATTACAGGGAATAAAAGCTTGGTTGTCATCTCTCTTCTCTATAAAAATTTGAAAGATTATGAGAACCATCTTTAAGTATTTATAAAATATTAAGGATCAATGGCTCATTTATGAAGAATCTAACTTAAAATCTGTGAAATATTGATTCCAGTTTCTAGTCGGATCGAAATGACAAAGTTGTGTCAAGTTATATTTTATCCTAAAAAGAGGAGTGACATGTTAGAAAGATTCTATGCAGTATTTAGTAGTCAATTTTATTTGCGATACAGAGTTCTTTATGGCATTTGATGCTGGTAAAGAAGTTGTTTGGTTATGAAAGTTCATTAGTGAGCTTGGAGTGGCACCCTTCGTTGATGGTCCAATCTTTCTATATTGACGCACTACTAGAGTCATAGCTCAAGCTGAAGAACTGATATTCTATCTGAGAACTAAATATTTTTTGCCTTGCAATCATCTTATCTAAAAAGATTGAGGTAAAGTCGACCTTAAGAAGATTGATTGAAAGGAGAACTTAGCCGATCTATTGACTAGAACAATCGGATCTAAGGAGTTTGATGATCACAAATGAAAGATGGGTACTTGATACCGATTTGATTGGCTTTAGTCAAAGTGAGAGTTATTGAAAAATATATCCTAAAGTCAATCATCTAAGTTGTAAATGATTGTGTTCCGTACATGTATATGAATTATAAAATGATAAATATTATCAAATAAATTTATCATAAAGAATACATCTTCCTAAAAAGAACTCATATGTTATGATAAAATCCTTAAAGCTACTTTCAAAATGATAAAAGAGGATTTATCGTGTGGTTCTTAAATCTTACTTGCAACCAAATAATATAATTATTACAAAGACGATAATTGTATCGAGTGTAGGTCATTATGTATCATATTAGTTGGTTGTCCTTTTAACCAAAGCGTGTGGAGATACGAGTATGGTATATGGATGAAATATAGGAGTACGTTTTACTGAACGTGACCAACTTTGGAGCACTCTGCTATCAAAGGTTACTCTGATGGGATATGGATATAAGTGTCCCTCTGATCTGAGACTGCCTCGGTGACTTGCAAGCAACTTACTATGCTTTGGTGCTAGACTATCCGAATTTATAATTAGATGATGGAAGATTTTTAGGTACAGTTAAGTACTTATGAAGTCTGAGTGCGAGTCAAGATGGGATTGATCACTCTAAGTAAAATTAGAGATGATGCATTACTGTATTTTAATTCAGCAAAATTTTGGCTAAAGTAGTCCTAATGAGGAGTCACAAGATTTTTGAAGTTGAGACACAATATGGACCACTCATCCAGAGTAGATAGTTTCACTCTAAGTCATCCTTGAGCACCGAGAGTTAAAGGGATGAATTATACGGTAACTATATCTATGTAGATTCTAAAGTGTTGCTGGGCATACATTTGGTCTATCCGGATGTCGGATCCCATTGCTAGATGGTTACATCGATTAGTACTGAAATTTTTTTATGCTATCGACTTAGATTTGAACCTATGAGGTCACATACATAGAAGTACCTGTCTGATCAAATGATTGATCGACGATTATGAATCGTTGAAGGGTTTAATTATCAATGTGATTGATAATTAAATCTATATAAAGGTTACAATAAATTATTTACTAATAGTTAAAAAATTAAAAAAATAATTAATTAATAATTTGATTGTTATTGGCTCAATTTGATTGAGCAATGAAGATCAGATCAAATCTAATTGAATTGGATTCAATTAGGTTTGCTTTGGATTGATTGGATGCAGTCCTAATGGATAACAGGGCTTGTTTCAATTGATCTTAGGAATGCAAATCAAATTTTAAGTTGAATAAAGTTCAATTTAATTTAATTTAGGTTTGATTGGATCAAATTTTATTGGATAATAGGCTTGATTGGATTAAGTTCTATTGATCAAAAGCTTCCCTAATATCCATTAAGATGACAAGAAATTAATCCCTAGTTTGATGAGGTTCTTAATCTAACTAATTTTCTAATTGGATTAGGGCCTATTTTGTTTCATAATTGGGTTAGGACCTAATTAGTTAGTTTGTTATAATTAATTCCTAAATTAGTTAGGATTGGTCCTATAATTAGTTAGAGTTTGACTAAGAATTATGAGTCTTATTTGGAGTAAGACCTAACCAACTAACAAACCATGCCATAAGATTCTCCACACCCCACATCCTTTCACCATGGAATAATTCATGCCCCAAAGTGCCTCACCCCTTGCTCTCTTCCATGAAAAATAAGAGGGCATCCCCCCTTTCTCCATGTTGCCTAAAAAGGAGGGGGTGTCCAAGAGTTGGACGCCCCAAATCCCACATGCCAAGCCTTCATCTCAAGCCCCTCTTGAAGGGATTCTTGGGAGCTTTACTTACTGGTTCTAAGGCATCAAAGAGAACCTCCTCTATTGATTTTACAGTAAAAAATTAGAGAAGGAAGGTTCTTCCCAATGAGAGGAAGAGAAGGAAGAAGAAAGATCTTCTTTCTACTACGCAGCCTTGGAGAAGAAGGAGTTTTTCTCTTTAATTTTTTTTAAAATTTATTTTAGTATAAAAATTAAATTGAATCTATTTTTAACATAAAAATTTAGAAAAAAAATATCAAAAAAATTTGGTTGGGAATTTGGAGCTTCCTAAGGCTCTAGATCAAGGAGAAAAAGGAAAAGAAAAGAGAAGAATAGTTCTTTTCTTGGATCTTTCTTTTTAATTTTTCTAGGACATGAGAATTCATATTATTTTTTATATAAAAAATTAGATTAAATTTGATTTCTATCATGAAAAATTAGAAAAAAAAAGTTCTTCTTGAAGGCATAATAAGAAGAGAGAAAGATTCTTTCTTGTGTGTGGGAGAATTGAGAAGAAAAGATTCTTCTTTTAATCTCTATCGTAGAAATCTAATGCATGGATCCAGGAAGAAAAGAAGAGGATCTCCTTATTCTTCATCTTCTTCATGTTCCTCTTAGATCGGGCAACAGCATGGTGTTTTTGCAAGCTAGCACTTTCAAGGAGACCGATTAGCATAAGGACTTCGTGTGGATACTCGTAAAGGCCAAACGCATATGCGGCTGTTGACCATCATGAAGAACCAACTACTACAGATTTTGGATATGGTGATCTACTATTTGTTCTTAGGTATAAAGTTTTGAATTCAATTTATAATTCAGATATGATCTAATTTGATATAGATGTGATCTATGTTTGCTGAATTTTAGATTTTAGATTTACATGCGTATTAGTTTATATCATAGATACTGTATAGTAGTTTTAGATTTGATTTATATATGCATTATAGATTAAATTATTTTATTTATATATATTCTGCTATAAAATTTTGAAAATGCATGCATAAAACTATCATGCTTTCCTTCAAAGAGACAATCTGATAGTTTCCTCCAAAATTATCGAACTCTCAGAGAAACCTTAGATCGGAGTATTGAATTTATTTAGCTTCAGCATCTTGTTCGGTGAAGATTATTGGCTCCTCGAGCTGAGACCTCTTCATTGCATGTGGCTCCACTGATCCAGACGACCCTCCAATTATCATGTGAATTTCACCCCACAGGGGTCGATCTTCTGCTACCATTTGCCCCTTTGCCTGTGGTTGCGCTGGAGCCAATTGAGGTGAGGCTGAGGGGGCTGGCACTATCGCTACTGAAGCATGGGACATCTCCACTACTGTCCGACCCTTGGAGGATATCGACGTGGAGGACCTTATCATCGAATGAACCGATCCAGCCTCCCCTCTTGGATCAAATGTTCAATTTTTTCTTTAAGCTGGTAACAATCTTCGGTATCATGATCGTGGTCATGATGATAGAGGCAATACTTGTTTGGATCATGGTGCTCTAGATTTGTCCGCATCTTTAGAGGTGGAGGCAGCTCGGTTCGCACCCCTATTAAAATCTCTCTCCTAGAAGTATTCAAAGGAGTGAGATCACCGAACCATCTCGAAGGTGAACGATTCCTCCTCGATGAAATATTCTTTCTCCTCGATGGAGATATAGAACGGTGGTGATTTCCACCATTTTGCTTGGGCAAGTGAGCCCCTCTCTGGCCTTGATTCCCCATAGTTTGGGTTACTCGAGCGATTTCTTCTGCTAGAGAATCTTTCAATCGGACATATTTTTTTGTTCGAGCCTACATTTTTGAAAAATTCTAAGAAAAGATCTTCAACAGTGACTTTTTAAAGTCGCCCATCAATAATTTATCCTTCAAGGTGGACATTGTGATCGAGTGATCTAAGTCGCAGACTTCCAACATAGCTCTGTTGAACCAAACTACATAAGTCCAAATGGATTCGCTCTTCTTCTATTTGATGGTCTGGAGGTAGTCCGAGTGCTTCTGTTGTTGCCGGTTGGTGATGAAATGGGCAGCAAAGACTTGACTCAGCTGTCAGAAAGAGTGAATAGAAGTCGGCTTCAGACTGGAATATCAATGTCAGGCCGTCTCCTTCAAAGTGGAGAAAAAGGCTCGGCACAGGATAGCATCGGAGGCTTCCTAAAGAAGCATGACTGCTCGAAAGATATTGACATAATCAACGAGATCTATGGTTCCGTCGTAGCTCCCCAGCTGAGGAATCTTGAAGTTTGGTGGAATATGTTCCTGGAGGATGCTTGCCACAAAAGGTAGTTCAGAATCGAACCCGTCAGATGGTGCTGACGGATTGTTGTAGATCTGTTGGATCTTCTGATCTATTTCTCGAAGTCTTCACTTGACTTCCATATCTCGATTGGTATGCGCTTCAGAGCACGAAAGAGATTGCCAACTGGAGTTTGAATCATGCCCCGACTGAGAACTCGGAGACCACCGTCTCCTTGGTTCTTAGATTTGATTCATCATCAGTCGCTGGGTTGGAGGGATTTGGGTTTGATTCACCGGTTGTGGTGCTGGTAGAGGTTGGATCACTGCCTGAACAACAGTCATGAGTTGTTGCACCTACTGAAAAAGCAGGTTGAATTACTCCATAGTCGTCGCTGCGACCGTCGCAGGTTGTTGTACTAGCGCAAGAACTTCCAATGTCACTGGAGGTGTAGAAATAGAGTGATTTATTTCATTCTGCACCTGTTGGGAGGTGGAGGCATTGGTTCGCTGAGAGCAAGTCTTGCGTGGAGCCATCATTAGGAGCTTTTAACTTGTCTGCTTCTTTTATAGGACCTAAGATTCGGCCCTTTCTCTATCTGTTGCAGCTTATCTCTGATTGATGTCAGAAGACAAAGAACAAGGCACTGGAGCAACCTGCAAAAAAGTCTAGGCCGGAGGATTATGCTTCGGCGAGGACTCTCTGACGCTTAAGTTAGAACACACAAATAGAGAAGCAGAGTTTTAGCTCTCTAAGATGGATTACTTACCTGGATCCTCGGAGTTTGAGTATTTATAGAGGAGATGGCTGTGTAACCATTCTTAGAAGACAGGATGGCCGAATTTGGTATGGTTATTTGGCTGTGATTTTTTGGATCAGGCGGTTATACCTGAAAGATTCTAAGGATCAGATAGTTACACTCAGATAGTATTGACAACTATAGCCAGTTGACGCCTGCCTTTTGAATCTGAGCCTGATCAATCTGATTCCAAGGAGAGATCAGAGAGTGTGGCATGTTGACTAAGAGTTGGGACTGATAGTTTTCTGATCAAAGCTCGGTTAGATGGATTGATCCAGAAGAGAGCCGACTCACAGTTATGATGCTGACCAAAGATTATTCTGATATGCAAGCCGTGTAGGGATTGGATGCGACTGGAGATCGACTAGCAAACTCTCTGACCAAGGGTCAGACTAAATCTTTTTTATCCAGAATTTGGATAAAGAACTATCCGACTAGGGATCAAATCAAAGACTGACCGACCAGGAGTCAAACCAGGCACACACTGACTAAGGGTCAGACGAGTCATAATCAATTATGCGACTACATTGCTTAAGATGTGCAATCCAACTGGCTCTTTTAGATTAGAAGCCGGAACAAGAACATGCTGATGAGAGGTCGGATAGAATAATCTCTGACTAGGGGTCGGGATAGATATTTGCTGACTAGGGATCGGGCAAACCATAACAATTAGTCCGCTCGAGAGACACTGATATGGATTCGATGGATCATAATGGGCTTGAATCTTCATACATCATCGGCCTATTCCAAATTACTCCTAACAGGTCCCATCATTTAATTCTTGATTTTTACTCACTAAAGCCTTCTTCAAGCCAACGCCTCAAGTTAAGAAGCTTTCACTTTCCATATTCATGCAGACATACAGCCGGCCAACTCCTCTCACCCATTAAAAGCTACATGGGCCTTTAAAAATTTTGAGCTTTTAGGCTTAGTGATCAGAAAAAATATGGATGTCAGGCCACTATTCTGTATTCCTTGAGGATTATTGATTGATTTGCAAATAATTTTTTGTGATTAATAATTTTTATGAAAAACAAACATAAGAAGTATCAAATTCAAAGTAATAGAGACTAAATATAAAAAATTTTAATACTTCTTATGGTATATTTATGCATTTATCACATCCTCCAACTTGAACTTTATTTGTCCTCGAGTAAAGAAAAGATTTAGAGTTAGATAACTTTTAGCTTAGAGTTTCAAATTTTATCGAGTAATTTTTTCAAAGAGTCATTGATGTTCAGTAGAGCGAGAGTGAGATATGTCATTGGGATATTAATACTTAACTAATATGAGAATTAAGTGAAGAACATCAAACTTTTTCTGAACTGTTTCTAAATTGCCCTTACTTTTATTTCTAAATCATTTATCTTCATATGGGCGAATGTATTGTTACTTTCATCTTTCATTTATTATAAAAGCATCTTACATTGCCCACTTTTTGCATGAGGCACAATGCTTAGGTGAAGGGGCCCATTTACTCTGTGAGAGACCAATGTTTAAATTTTTTTTTTTCTTTATTTTTTTTTAACGTTGTACTGCTATTGAGTATCATAACCTATTAAGCTTTCTATCTGACTATGTAGCGAGTTTTCAGCCAATGACTCTCAAATCAGATAATTTTAGGATACTAGATATAAAATACCCTTTGAACTTACTCGAATCAAGCAGGCTACGAGTTAAAACTAGCCTTACAATGAGCTTTTTTACTCTTTTCACTTTTCGACACGAAACTCAATACTTATTTAGGCAAAGAGGCCGGTTACTTGGTGAGAAGTACTTGAAAACTATTTTATTTTTAACATAATTTTTTTTAAAAATATATAAAAAATATATAGTTACTCTACACTAGTTCATAAGAAGTAAACTCTCCTTTAATGAAGGTAGGAGGAATTTAGAAGTACTCATGGAAAAAATATTTTATTGAATTTAATTATTTATTAAATTTTTTTAATACTTGATCCCTTGATATCTCCAAACTCTTTGGGCTGTACATCAATTTTTTTTTAAAAAAAATACTTGGTTCAACTCGATTCTGTAGTCTAATTAGGTCTCTAAACACTAAATACTAACTTATTCGAGAACTTTTAACTTTTTATTATTATTATTTTCTCTCAACTTAATCGACATTATCTTCAATAAAGAAAAAAAATAAAAGATGCAATAGATGAAAAAAAGATAGAAAAAAATATACCTGACTTGCTATGTTTTTGGTTCAACAGGGGTCTTCAGATATCCTTGCAGATGTATATTTGGCTCTCCTCCCCAATTTATTCACTGAAACAACTAAAGTAAAAACCTAAACAAACTAAAAATAGAAATAAAATTAAACTACAAAGATCTGGATCGCCTTCCAATAAATGCTAAGTTTAACGTCTTCAGTCAGACACTATTTCACTTTGTTTGTCTCATTTTTTAAATTTTTTTAAATTTTTTAAATTTTTGATTTTTAATTTTTAATTTTTTTTAAATTTTTAAATTTTTAATTTTTAATTTAATTTATTTTTTATTATTTTTATTTTTAAATTTTTAAATTTTTATTTTTAATTTTTTGAATTTTAATATTTTTAATATTTTGGTTTATTTATTTTTTAAATTTAAATTTTTATTAATTATTATTATTTTAATTTTCTCTAAAATTTTATTTTTAATTAATTAATTAATTTTTTTAATTTTTAATAATTTTTTTAGTTTTAGTTGTTTTTATTTTTTATTTTTTATTTTTTTTTTAAATTTTTAAAATTTAAATTTAAATTTTTAAATTTTAAATTTAATTTTTTCTTTTTAAAATTTTTAAAATTTTTTATTTTTAAATTTTTTTTTATTTTTTAATTAATTTTTTTTTATTTTTAATTTTTTTTAATTTTTTAATTTTTTTAATTTTTTATTTAATTTAAAGAAGAAGAGAGAAGAGGAAGGAGCGATAGATAAAAAGTTAAAATTATTTATTTTTTTTGTTAACAAACAAGTTATACAATCAAACCTAATTAGGATTATCATAAATCTAGACAGCTTCTAACTACCAAGGTTGTCTTTGAGCATTCCAAGTTAAAACTAACCAACTGGTCAGATAAGTGTAAGATTGGTGTGAGGCTCTCCGTATTTTCGTAATAGACCTAATTAGAGAACCACCGTTCTTCGGGACTTAATCTCTGAACTACTTGTCTTAGACATCAGTTAATTGATTAATTAGAACCTGGTCCAACTCTTGGACTCTGTTGTCCTAATGAGCTCGAATGTCTCTCGAGTCGATGTCTAATTAATTTTAAATTAAAAACTTGGGTTAATGCAATATGAGAGGTGGTGGTTTTTAGGCTAAAGAAGGGTGATCAAATTTCTATCTTATCTTGTTCAATGAGTTGTGCCTTTAAGGTATTTTATGACTATGCAATACAAATAGAGCAGGATGTCCAAGTACAAATAAAAAGTTTTTTAAATTTTAATTTATTTCTTTATATTAGTTAAGTATTATGATATGATTAGTATTTTTTTCTTTTTATATTAATTTAATTAAAACAACTAGATTAAATATTAAGTTTTGAATATATCAGTGAGTTATAAAAAAAATGAAGTCATCTAAATAAAAAAGAATTAAATCAGCTAAGAAGAAAAAATAACTTATGCAATCTAAATATAAGGTAAGAGATTTAATTTATATTGAAGGCAGAAAATTAATTAATTATATAAAATAGTAAATTATTCTAAATTATAGAAAGTAGAAAATTTTTAGGAACAATAAGTAAAAAATTATTTATGTAAAATAAAGTGACTACTAAAATTAAAATTAAAAGACATCAAGAGTAAAAATTTGGACACAAATTAAAATACATCAAATTTTTGATAATAATATTAAAAATTTAATATATTTTAAATTATATCGTAAGTATATAATATGTAATATAGTACATTTGTGCCGTGTATCGATATCCATTCGGCATCGTTGATTTTTTTTTTTTTTTTTTATGTACCAGATGAAGTCCAGCATCTCGCACGCAAAAGCCCGTCATTTCTCTGTGACACGTAAATTTAAATTTCACGCGTCCCACCTCCAGCGCCCCATGCACCCGTTTTCTTATTTTGCATTTACGTTCACGCGCATGTCCCAGAAGCCGTGCCTTCAAATCGCGCCCGTGGTCCGCTCCACATGAACCCCAACGCACATCCATGCGGCTTAGTCACGCACTCAACAGCAGCACACCGCGCCCAATGCCATGCCCAGCGCGTCTTCAATTCCCCGCGGGCCCTCCACGTTCCACTCAGCCACACTTCTTAGCCAATTCCCCAACACACAGCCACTCTTTTCTTTGCTTTAAATTCATGGATCCTATCATTTAATTCTTGATTTCCACAATAAAGCCTTCTACGAGCCAACGCCTCATGTTAAAAAGCCTCCACATTCCATATTCGTACAAACATACAGCCAGCCAACTCCTCTCATCCATTAAAAACTACGTGGGCCTTTGAAAGTTTTAGACTTTTAAGCTTAGTGATCAAAAAAAAATATAGATGTCAGGCCGTTATTTTGTATTTCTTGAGAATTGCTGATTGATTTGTGAATAATTTTTTATAATTAATAATTTTTATAAAAATAAATATAAAAAATATTAAATTGAAAATTATAGAGATTAAATATCAAAAATTTTAATATTTTTTATGGTATATTTATGCACTTATCACACGGCGACAGATCCACGACTATAAAGTGATGAAAATAAAGAATGTCCATTGATAAATATATTTGGCAAAGAGGCCTGTTGATATATGACTCAAGCAACGTGCACCTCATCTTTGACCAATCAGGTTACGCCACTTTCTAAGATCTGAAATGCCAAATGTTGTGACTCATAATAACACCTTATCTATTCGAAGTCTTGAGTAGCGGATTCACAAAGACTCTTTGGGATCTGTCATCTACCATGTGGCAAGTCAGACGGATTTGAAGCAAACTCCCAAGATAAGTCGCTTGGAAATCTCCATTTTCTTCTAAAAAGTAGCATGTGGATAAGTCTAGAAGGAACTAGGCAGAGTCCAAGGACTCTAGGGCCATAGGTCCTTGAGCGATTAAGCTAAGACAAAGATTAAAGGCAAAAGCTGAACCCTCAAAGGTCAATCTCCTAAAACCAAGCCCGCCGAAGCCGAAGGGCTCCCCCTTAGAAGTCATTTACTACAAGGTGGGGCAGAATGGTATGGCCTAAGTGGCCCCCAGCAGTAGCCCATTCGGCCACCAAAGCTGTGGGATCATTGAAAGATCGTACAGCTAAAGTGGACAATACCTCACGGCAGAGGCTAGAGGGGGATTATCCAGCTAGTTGAGTTTGGAGTCTTTTATCTACAACAGATGTTAGTTTGGCCACAAGCATAAGCCACGATCTCAGTTTGGCTGAAAGCATAAGCTACGGTCTCGATCTCAATTTTACCACAAGCATAAGCTATGGTCTCAACCTTAACTCGACTGCAAGCATAAACTATAGCTTCAATTTTACCAAGACTTTAACTTAGCCGCAAGCATAAGTTACGGTCTCAGTTTGGTTGCAAATATAAACTATGGCCCCGATCTCAGTTAGACCGCAAGCATAAGCTACAGTCTCGACTTTAACTCGGCCACAAGCACAAGCTACGGTCTCAGTTCAGCCATAAGCATAAGCTATAGCTTCAACCTCTGTTCGGCTGCAAGCATAAGCTATGGCCTCAATTTGGCTGTCAGCATAAGCTACGACTTTGGCCTTAGTTCGGTGGTAAGCATAAGCTATGGCTTTGATCTCAATTAGACTGTAAGTATAAGCTCCTGCATCAACCTTAACTCAACCGCAAGCATAAACTATGGTCTTGATTTTATCTCAACTTTAACTCAGCCGCAAGCATAAGCCTCAACCTCAGTTCAGCCACAAGCATAAACTATGGCCTTGACTTCAGTTCGACTGCAAGCATAAGCTATGACCTCGATCTTAACTCGACCGCAAGCATAATTTATGGCCTCGACCTTAGCTTAACCACAAGCAGAAGTTACGATCCCAATTTTTTTACGACTTCAATACGGCCGCAAGCATAAACTATGATCTTAGTTTGACCGCAAGCATAAGCTATGGCCTTAATTTTAGTTTGGCCGCAAGCATAAGCTATGGCCTCAAACTCAGTTCGGTCGTAAGTATAAGCTATAGCTTATGCTTGCGGCTTCAAACTTAGTTCGGTCGTAAGCATAAGCTATGGCCTCGATCATAGTTTGGCCATAAGTATAAGCTACGGTCTCGATCGTAACTCAGTCATAAGCATAAGCTACAGTCTCAATTTTATCTGGACTTTAACTCGACTACAAGCATAAGCTATGGCCTCAAACTCAGTTCGATCGTAAGTATAAGCTACAGCTTATGCTTGCAGCTTCAAACTTAGTTCGGTCGTAAGCATAAGCTATGGCCTCGATCATAGTTTGGCCATAAGTATAAGCTACGGTCTTGACCGTAACTCAGTCATAAGCATAAGCTACAGTCTCAATTTTATTTGGACTTTAACTCGACTACAAGCATAAGCTACGGCTTCAGTTCAGCCGCAAGTATAAGTTACGGCCTCGATTTTAACTCATTCACAAGCATAAGCTATGACCTCAGATCAATCGCAAGCATAAGCTACGACCTTAGATTGGCTGCAAGCATAAGTTACAGCCTCAGCCTTAGTTCACCCACAAGCGTAAGCTACGACCTCAATCTCAGTTCAACCGTAAGCATAAGCTATGGCCTTGACCTTAATTTGACTGCAAGCATAAGCTATGGTCTCAATTTTACCTCGACTTTAACTCGATTGCAAGCATAAACTACAGTCTCGACCTCAGTTTGTCACAAGCATAAGCGATAGCCTCAACTTTAACTTGACTGCAAGCATAAGCTATGGCCTCAATTTGGCTGCAAGCATAAGCTATGGCCTTAACCTCAGTTCAGCTGTAAGTATAAGCTACAACCTCGATCTTAACTCGGTTGTAAGCATAAGCTATGGCCTTGACTTTAACTTGATCTCAATTCGACACCAAGCATAAGCCACAATCTCGATCTTAACTCGACTGCAAGCATAAGCTATGGCTTCAGCTTTAAACCGACCTTAGTTCGGGTGCAAGCATAAGCTACAGCCTCAATCTTAACTCACCTCAACTTGGTCATAAGTGCCAGCTGCACCCCTAGGCTGCTATGACGGGGCCTCCTTTTATCCCATGTCGATTGCGAATACTTCTGCTTGTAAGAGGTAGTTACTCACCTGACCTTAGGAGGTGCTCTTGTTGGATGCAGAGCCGTGTGGCTTGACTACCAAAAGTGGGGTCCAAGTGGATAATACCTCGAGGCAAGACTCGACTATCCCTCCTATAAAGATGAGACTAGCACTCCAAAACCACATTAGTTAGATTAGCTCTCACATCAGTTGGTGTTTTCGTTGAGAGTCAGATGGAAGGAATCCCATAACACCCAAGTTGCGAAATGCATACAGATTGAAATAAACAACCCCATTTCATCTCCTTAACAGACATTGCCACAACAGTCGAGTTAAATAATGACAGCAAAAAGAATCCTCGAAGGCTCAAAACATCAACACCGACCTAAGCCAGGACCACCAAAAGACTAATCCCACATATTCATAGCCACCTCGAGGATGGGGCGGAAGACACTATCTTTGAGAAATCATTTAAAGGACTAGCATCGGCTACTGAAAACTAATGTACCCTCTTTATCCGACCTAATTCTAGTTCGGCTTCGATAATAGAGTGGCTTATGTTATGGATAGAATATCCTTTCCTTAGATAGCCGACACAAAGAGTGGAGCCCTAGTTTGCAAAAGCAACCAACCTAAGGATCGACTACCGATTTGAATACTGACCGCCGACCAATACGTCGGCTACAAGCCTTTGTCCTTCCCGACCCCGGCGTCAACCACCAATCTCAAACCTTAGACAACCCTTGTTTTGGCTACCACACTAAAAAATGTTAGCTAGGGGATGCCTGTATATCTATCAAGTCTAACCATCAAAGAAAAGTATTCGATTATGCACAGAGAGAGGTCATGTCAACCTCTATATTCCTGATAGGCTAGCCTGAGCCATTAAGGAAGGTGGCTGGTTACTCAAATCTGGGGGAACTAGGCATGAATTTTAAAGAAATACCCACTGGAGGCAAGAGGACCTCCTGCCGTGTCTCCTTATACGATTCTGGTCTTGACATATAAGTGGAGGCAAATGAGGGATCTCAAATGTATGAATAACTTTAAGTACTCGCTCTCTTCCGTCTATTCCTGATTTCTAACTTGAGCATTGAAGGATCCCCGCCAGAGCTACTCCTAATCAGAGACTTTTTTGTAGGTCCAATCACCACCATCTTTGTCAGACCTCGATCTACTTCAGCCATTCCGATCCAAGCCAAGAGTTCGCGGCAACAGTAGGCAATGACGATAGATAAAGTCATGCACCACTCTGATTCAAACAATGCTAATAATCGGCTCATAAGGTTATGCATCTATCTTTTTTTTCAATTATTAAAGCTTATTGCTCACTATCTGGCCAGGCAATTAATATATAAATAAATCAAATATCACTTTCAGCCCATTAATTTCTATTGCAACCAAAAATCAGATCAAGAGAATTTTTCTTATACCGGAGGAAGAACTAACTAGAAGTACCTTAGGGCTTCTCTTTCTGGCACTAAGCTAAAGCTTGCTTATTTCAATTTTTTGGTGGATAACATGGCAACCTGGATTGGGAATTGGAAGTGGAAGACTCTTTCCTTCGTGGGAAGAACAACCCTTGTCCAATCCATGTTGTCATCCATGCCTGTTTATTGTATGACATCGGTAATAGCGTCTATGTCTATCATTGCAAAACTTGAGGACTTCATAGCCTTCTTATAGGGGAGAAAATATTCGTTGTGTTGCGGCCAATCCCCTCATTGCCTGGTCGTCGGGAACGAGCGCCTGCAAAAAAGAAAGTCCACACTGACCGGAGGTGGCTCCGGTGGGGACCCTCCGACGGTCAAGTCAGAGAGGTGACTGGGCAACAGTGAAATGATGACAGAGAGCTCAATCGAGAGAGAGAGAGAGAGGGAGGGAGCAAGCCTGTTGTTTCGAAGGCCCTTTGCACTGTTGCCTTCCCCGGTATATATAGTGGAGCGTGGTATGGCACCGTCATTAATGGCACAGACAATTGAGGAATTATCAACTCACTGTAGACTGTCAGAGTCACCATGAAAGTGTCACATCGCTGTGGGGCTGTCAAATCACTAGGGTTGACAATGCCCTAGGTGGGATAATGCCCTTAGGTGGCAGTGCCGCATGTCGCTGTCGGGGCTGACAGTCTCTGGCAGCTGTACAACGATCGGAGGAGTCGACCGATCCTAGGTCGATGGCCATCTGTGTGGCGTTGGGCGAAGATTCGGGCCCCTCTGATAATCAGCCGGGCATGTTGCGAGAGTCGGCCATCGGACTTCCCGGTTCAGTCGGTCGGGAGAGTGGGAAAGGTCTGCCCGACCGACATATCCTCAGTCGGTAAAGGGCCGTTAATCGACCGGTGATGGCGTCCGGTCGGTCGGTCCGTCGGTCGATCGGTCGGTCGATCGGTCCGTCGGTCGATCGATCGATCGGTCGGTCGGTCGGGTATGTCCGATCATAAGCCATCGTGAGTGGGGTCAGTCGGTATCCCCCAACAGTTGTCCCCCTCCACTCCTGAGTCGGACAGTGCGCTGGCCGATGCCTCCGTTTGGACAGCAACGCCGGGCGAAAAGGAGTGGATTCACCGCAGGCCAAATTCCGACCGTACCGCGAGTTGATACGACGTCAGGTGTCTCATAAATGCCGAGCGATTTGTTAGCGTCAGGTGTTACGTCGGTGTCAGACGTCCCGTCCTATCGGCGTCAGGTGTTACGTCGGTGATCGAGTGCCGGATGATTTGGTGTCAGGCAATCGGGTGCCGGACGATTTGGTGTCAGGTGGTTGGGTGTCTGGCGCCTTTTGGGGAACGCAAACCGCCGCCAAGCGCCGGTCCTGGGAGCGCGGGGTGCTGTCAGGCGTCCCATCGGGAACGCGAATCGCCGCGGGTGATTAAATTCGGAACCGCAGCCCTCTTGCCACGTGTCGAAGGTGGTTGGGGCCGGCGTCCTCCGTATTAAATGAGGGCGGTGCAGCCTTCCCGAGATGGGTGCGTCGGACCATCGGGCCAAAAGGAGGGCCCGGACGCCGCCACATGTCGCCCATCCGGGGGATCTTGGTCGGTGCTGGGTCATCTTGGCCATTGAACGGCCCTATATATATAGGACCACCTGCACTCGAAGCCCCACCCTGAACAATTTGCTGCAGAGACTCTGTCCGAGTACTCCCTCCATCGTCGCCGGCAGTCGTCTCCCCTTTCGCTTTCTAAAGGGTCCGTTTTGGGTTCGTGATCTTCTCTTCTTTCTTCTTCCTCTTCTTCTTCTTTGGTCTCACCTTTCTCTTGGTTCTGGTGCGATGGCCGGAAACCCATCTCGGGGGGCTCGGTCGGGAAACCCGACCGATGACCCTCGATCGACTCTGGAAGTTGAGGTTTCCTCGCTTTCGGAGCCGAACGTTGATCGGCTTCGGGATCAGTATCGCATCCCGGAGCAGTTTCAACTCTCCGCCCCAGGGGTCGGCGGTCGGGTTAACAACCCTCCGCCGGGTCAATTGGCGCTGTACGTCGAAGATCTTCACGCGGGTCTTCGACTTTCAATTTCGGAGTTCGTCCAAAATCTGCTGGATTATTACGGACTTTATCCGGTGCAACTAGCGCCGAACTTTGTCCGACTAATAATCAGCTTCGCCTTGTTGTGTCAGCTTCTGCCGACCAACCCTCGCATTTCTCTCTTCCGGGCATTTTTTGTGCTCCGACCCCACCCTAAGGCCCGAGGGTGGTGGCTCTTCAACCCCCGGAAGGGTCTTTCCTTCATCACTGGTCTTCTATCGTCCATCCACGGGTGGAAGAACCAGTTTTTCTTCGTCTCATCTTCTTCTCCCTGGGGCTTTCCTTCTCACTGGGGCGTGCCCCGGACTGAAGCAAACGAGAACAGCCGGGTGGAGGCGGACGACCGGGAGGACTTCCACCGACTCAAGGACATGTCAGTCCCGAAGCAGAGGGAGCTTGTTATCGAACAAGCCCTTTATGACGCTGGCCTGAGCTTGGTCCCCCGTCTAGGTGTCACCCGATCCATCGATTGTCTTTTCATTCGGCTTTCGTTCTTGTTCTTATATTAATATTTTTGTCGGTATCGCAGGGACACCTCCGAGGATGAGGCCGACCGACGTTGAAATCCGACAGTACGTGGTGAGGAAGAGGCCGGCATCAGGGGCAGGACCTTCGCGTCTGCCGAAGAAGCCCACCACAGCGACGCCGACCGTCGAGGCATCGACGACCGACCAGTCGGAGCCGGTGATAGCACTCGCGGCTCCGACTGTGCAACCGGAGGAGCGGCAGACGGAGGAAGCGGTGGAAGGGACATCGACGGCTTCGCCGACGGGTGTGGCGTCGGACGACGTTCGGGAACTCGAACATCATCCGACGGCATCTGCAGCCGCAACGGGGGGTGCCGCATCAAACTCGAGCATCCCCTCCCTACCGGATCCGCTGGTTGGGGTGGCCGATCGGGGGAAAGCCCCGATGGACCCCGCGGACGACACGAGGTCGGGGAGTCGCACAGTGCCGCCCAGCGCTCAGTTCTCCGAAGGGACGTCGGCGCTGGCTGACCACAACCTGGCCAGGAGGCTGTGCCAGGGGATCCTCCTCCCAGCCGACATGGAGGCGCTGAGGTCTCGGCAAGTGACCGAGATGTTATCCTCATTCTACCCGACCATGGTCGAGGTAAGTACCGCTTCACCTCCTCTTTCCTTAATATTTTCATTATTTTGCTTTCCTGACGAAACGCTCATGTCGGCAGCTGATCTACACCATGTCTGAACTTGAAGCCGGGTACTGAAGGTTCGGGAACGTTCGGGCGGCTTGGAAAGATAGGGCGGCGGCGGTCGAAGCCGACCGGACAATGCTGGTCGACCATCTGAAGCAGTCGACCGACCTGGAGGCGAAGTTGGTGGACGAGGTCTCTCGTCTCAGGTCCGAGCTAAAGTCAGCCCGGAAAGAAGTAAAATGCAAGAGTCGAACCGTGCACCGTCTGCGGTGCGAGCGTGACGGCGTTGCCGCCGAACTCGAGGGCGAGCGCGAGCAGCTCCAGGTCAGCCTGGAGAAGCTTGCCAAAGCTGAGGAGGATCTGTCAATCGCCTAGGCCGATGCTGACATATCGAAGGCAGAGGCAGAGTCGACAAAGGACTCGCTCGGTCGGGCGGAAGCGGAAGCAAGGTCGGCGAAGGAGTCGGCGAGTCGGGCGGTGGATGACTTCCGCACCACCGACCAGTACCGGGAAGAGCTATTGGAGTCCGACTTTGCGTCGTACCGGGTGGGGTACGAGGATGGTCGGGATGCGGTCCAAGCCCTGTACCCAAAGCTGGACCTCAGCAGTATCGTCCCGTCGGGAGCCGAGGACCAAGCCACGGAAGAGATGGCCGACCCGTCGTCGGGAGGCATCGCCGTGGCGGGAGAGGCCGTCCAGGAACAAGCTGCCGAAGGAGAGACGGCCGCGACTCGTGACCTGTCGCCGACTGCCAGTCCCTTACCGACCGACGATCCTGCTTCGGCCGTCGACCCAGTGCCGATCGCGGTGGACACACCGGTCATCCCCGACCTTCCATCGGTCGAGGAGATTGACTCGGAAGGATGACCACGGCCTCATCGTCTTTTATCCTTTTTGTTTTTTCTTTTTAGAACACTTGTAACTGGGCTTCGGTCTGACTTTGTAAGCTTCTTTTGATCTTGAATGAAATCAGTCTTGGACTTAAACTTTTTTCCCTCTGCCTGTTTTTCTTTCTTTCATGTGTTATAGAATGCATCTGAACACGTAAGTTGCCAACTCATATAGGTCGGTTAGGACGTTTGGCAACTCACGCCGCCACGAAGGTAGAACAAGTCCCGACTTTGGATCGGCCTTCAATGGTCGAGGCCGTAATTCGGGAGTCCTTCCCCCGGCCGCGCGTCGGGCGCGTTCGTTGAGTCGGAAGCCGACCGACCGCCGGATAAAGGTTCAGTAGTCAGGTCCCTTCCGACGCGTTCAGTCGAATGTCGTCCGACGTATTTAGTCGGGGGAACATCGATAAGTCGGATCCCGATACTCTTGCGATGGGTACTTATACTGCGCCAAATGATATACGGTGATAAGCCGAATATCTTCCGACCGACCGTAGCTCGGTCGGTGAGTCATGAATGCGACTGAGGTCGCATCGTGCGATAGACGGTGGTAAGCCGAATATCCTTCGACCGACCGTAGCTAGGTCGGTAAGTCACGAGGGCAGTCGCGTAGGCATTCCGCCTTTCTTTGGTCGGGGCTCAGTCGGTAGGTTAGCTGATTGTCTGACCCAAAAGTACGATCATAGAAGGAGTGTCAACTCCCGTCAATATAGATATATCGGTCCTTGTAAGGGTCCAATGTTTCGTCGACCGTCGAAGGAGTGTGACTCCCGTCCATGTAGATATATCGATCTTTGTAAGAGTCTGATGTATCATCGATGATGGTGCCGTCGGTCTCAGGCGGATACCAAGTCTGAGTCGGCACGTCGGGGCTCGACCTTGGTGAGCGCCGATCGTCAGTCGAAGAGTTAAAACTCCGAGATTTCAAACTGGATTCGTATTCCGAATGAACAAGTACAAAGTTCATTGATGATACAACTTCAGGTTATCGGCGTTCCATGTTCGGAGAATGGGTTTCCCTTCCAGAGTCTCCAGTCGGTAGGCCCTCGGACCATAGGTGTCTGCTACCGTGTAGGGCCCTTCCCAGTTCGAAGCCAGTTTTCCTTGGTCCAGGGGCTTTGAGACCTCCGCCTTTCTCAGGACTAAGTCACCAGGCCTGAAAAGCTTCGACCTGACTTTGGCGTTGTAGTACCGGGCCACCTTCTGTCGGTATGAAGCCATGCGAAGTTGAGCCTCGTTTTGCAGTTCGGAGAGGAGGTCGAAGTCGGCTCTCCGACAATCAAAGTTGTCCGGCTCTTGATACCGCTCGACCCTTGTAGACGGCAGTCCGATCTCAAGTGGGATCATCGCTTCCGTCCCATAGGCCAAACCGAAAGGCGACTCCCCGGTCGGTACGCGGGGGGTCGTTCGGTAAGCCCATAGAACGGAGCCTAGCTCGTCGGTCCAGAGGCCTTTGGCTTCGTTTAGCCGGGTTTTGAGCCCGTGTAGTATGGTCCGGTTGGTCACCTCGACTTCGCCGTTGGACTGTGGGTGCCCGATCGAAGTCAGTCGGTGCGTGATGTGAAATCTTGCGCAGAAATCTCTGAAATCTTGGTTGTCGAATTGCCCCCTGTTGGTGCAAAAATCCGCTTGCGCCGGAAAAGCTGGAGTCGGGGAAGCCGCGGTCGTCGTCGGGACCTGCAAGGGAAGTCTAAACCGGAGGTGGGGTTGCTCCGGCAAGACCCTCCGACGCTCAAGTCAGTTCTCTGCCTCAACAAGAATGGAGTGCTCGAACGGAGAATTTAGCAGAGTTTTGAGATAGGGAAAAGGAGCTTAGAGAATAACGTATCTGGGTCTCCCTTTTATAGGCGGAGGAGGCAAATGGATTGATGGCGACGTTTGTAACCGCTTGGTAGTGGGCCATCCATGGTCAGGGAAATTGATTGCGAAAGATAGTGGGGTAGACCCGTGGCCATCGTCACAGCCCGCCACGTAGGGCCTACTGCAGGTAGTGGAGCGGCGTCCGTTGCTACTAGTTGTCAGCGAGTAGTGGGATCGTGCAGCACCTGCCGCAGGGAGCGGAGCAGCATCATAGTTATTGACACAGCCTGTCAGAGAGTAATGGGTCCGCCGCAGGGGGTGATGGAGCCGCACGAAATCCGCTATAGGAAGTGGAATAGGATCATGGTTGTTATCATGATCTGCCAAGGGAAGCGGATCTGTTGATCGAGGCTCGACAGTGGTCGGAGTTCGGCCTTTGTAGGAGTCCGGGAGGAGTCTCCCTTTCGACCGAGGTCGTGGGTGGAGTCCGGCTCCAGCAACCGATACTGAGGTCGGCGACTGAGGATGAAGCTTGGCTCCCGTAGAGATCCGGACGGAGTCGCCCTGCTGTCGATGGCAGAGCCCGGCTCCCGTAGGAGTCCGGGCGGAGCCGTTCCGCTGTCGATGGAGGAGCCCGGCTCCCGTAGGAGTCTGGGCGGAGCCGTTCTGCTGTTGATGGAGGAGCCCGGCTCCCATAGGAGTCCGGGCGGAGCCGTTTCACTGTTGATGGAGGAGCCCGGCTCCCATAGGAGTCCGGGCGGAGCCGTTCCACTGTCGATGGAGGAGTCCGGCTCCCGTAGGAGTCCGGGCGGAGCCGTTCTGCTGTTGATGGAGGAGCCCGGCTCCCATAGGAGTCCGGGCGGAGCCGTTCTGCTGTTGATGGAGGAGCTCGGCTCCCATAGGAGTCTGGGCGGAGCCGTTCCACTGTTGATGGAGGAGCCCGGCTCCCGTAGGAGTCCGGGCGGAGCCGTTCCGCTGTCGATGGAGGAGCCCGGCTCCCGTAGGAGTCCGGGCGGAGTCGTTCCGCTGTTGATGGAGGAGCCCGGCTCCCATAGGAGTCCGAGCGGAACCGTTCTGCTGTTGATGGAGGAGCCCGGCTCCCATAGGAGTCTGGGCGGAGTCGTTTCGCTGTTGATGGAGGAGCCCGGCTCCCATAGGAGTCCGGGCGGAGCCGTTCCGCTGTCGATGGAGGAGCCCGACTCCCGTAGGAGTCCGGGCGGAGTCGTTCCACTGTTGATTGAGGAGCCCGGCTCCCATAGGAGTCCGGGCGGAGCCGTTCTGCTGTTGATGGAGGAGTCTGGCTCCCATAGGAGTCCGAAGTCTTCTTTGGCGTAGGGGCCCGGCTCCCGTAGGAGTCTGGGTGAAGTCTTCTTGGCGGCGAAACCTGGCTCCCGTAGGAGTCCGGGTGAAGTCTTCTTGGTGTAGGGACCCGGCTCCCGTAGGAGTCCGGGTGAAGTCTTCTTGGCGGCGGAACCCGGCTCCCGTAGGAGTCCGGGTGAAGTCTTCTTTGGCGTAGGGACCCGGCTCCCGTAGGAGTCCGGGTGAAGTCTTCTTGGCGACGGAACCCGACTCCCGTAGGAGTCCGGGCGAAGTCTTCTTGGCGGCGAAACCCAGCTCCCGTAGGAGTCCGGGCGAAGTCTTCTTGGCGTAGGGACCCGGCTCCCGTAGGAGTCCGGGTGAAGTCTTCTTGGCGGCGGAACCCGGCTCCCGTAGGAGTCCGGGTGAAGTCTTCTTGGTGGCGGAACCCGGCTCCCGTAGGAGTCCGGGCGAAGTCTTCTTGGCGTAGGGTCCCGGCTCCCGTAGGAGTCCGGGTGAAGTCTTCTTGGCGGTGGAACCCGGCTCCCGTAGGAGTCCGGGTGAAGTCTTCTTTGGCGTAGGGACCCGGCTCCCGTAGGAGTCCGGGTGAAGTCTTCTTGGAGGCGGAACCCGGCTCCCGTAGGAGTCCGGGCGAAGTCTTCTTGGCGTAGGGACCCGGCTCCCGTAGGAGTCCGGGTGAAGTCTTCTTGGCGGCGGAACCCGGCTCCCGTAGGAGTCCGGGTGAAGTCTTCTTGGCGGCGGAACCCGGCTCCCGTAGGAGTCCGGGCGAAGTCTTCTTGGCGTAGGGACCCGGCTCCCGTAGGAGTCCGGGTGAAGTCTTCTTGGCGGCGGAACCCGACTCCCGTAGGAGTCCGGGTGAAGTCTTCTTTGGCGTAGGGACCCGGCTCCCATAGGAGTCCGGGCCTTCCACTTTGCTCATGTCAGGACGAGGTTCTCCTCCTGTTCCTGACAGGGCTGCGGGGGCACATTAGGGCGTTGCGAGGCCTCTCCCCCCATCCGGTCTAAAAGAATCGGGCCTTCGACTTTGCTCGAGTTAGGGCGAGGTTCTCCTCCTGTCCCTAACAGGGCTTTGGGGGCACATATGGGCGTTGCAAGGCCTCTCCCCCCATCCGGTCTAAAAGAACCGGGCCTTCGACTTTGCTCAAGTTAGGGCGAGGTTCTCCTCCTGTCCCTAACAGGGCTGTGGGGGCACGTATGGGCGTTGCAAGGCCTCTCCCCCCATCCAATCTAAAAGAACCGGGCCTTCGACTTTGCTCGAGTTAGGGCGAGGTTCTCCTCCTGTCCCTAACAGGGCTGTGGGGGCACATATGGGCGTTGCAAGTTCTCTCCCCCCATCCGGTCTAAAAGAACCGGACCTTCGACTTTTATAAGGTAGCCCTCTCATTTTTGATACCGTCTGCTTGAATTGTCCTAAGACAAATGGTCACGCATTTTTTGATTAGGACGAAATCACTGGTAGTACATCCGTAAGTTTTCTGAGCTCCACGGTCGAGGGAGATCGGCTCCTCCGAGTTCCTTGAGATAATAAGTTCCAGGTCGGACTACTTCTTTGATCTCATAAGGTCCCTCCCAGTTTGGGGCAAGCTTCCCCTGGCCCTGTGGTTGTGAGACAGCAACTCGCCGGAGCACTAGATCCCCTGCTTTGAATACCTTGTTCTTGACTCGGGCATTGTAATATCGGGCAACTTTCTGTCTGTAGGCTGCCATTCGAACCTGAGCAATCTCCCGCCTTTCTTCCAGCAGGTCGAGGTTGGCTCTGAGACTTTGCGCGTTTTGGGGTTCGTCGAATACCACGACTCGTGCCGACGGGAGTTTAAGCTCGATCGGGATGATAGCTTCTATACCAAAGGCTAAAGCAAAGGGAGTCTCTCCTGTAGGCAACCTCTGGGTGGTCCGATAAGCCCATAGCACATGATAAAGTTCGTCCGCCCAAGTTCCTTTTGCTTTTTCGAGCCTGGTCTTGATCCCCTGCAAAAGGGTTCTGTTTGTTACCTCGGCTTCGCCGTTCGCCTGGGGATGGGCCACTGATGTGAATTTGTGGGAGATGTTTAGGTCTTCACAGAATTCAGCAAATCTGGCTCCCGTGAACTGCCGTCCATTATCAGTGATGAGGTTTCTAGGCAAACCGAACCTGCACACGATCGATTTTCAGACGAAATCCTGCACTTTCGCTTCTGTGATTTTGGCTAGTGGCTCGGCCTCGACCCATTTGGTGAAGTAGTCGATTGTTACAAGGAGGAATTTCCTTTGACCAGACGCCATGGGAAAGGGGCCAAGAATATCCATTCCCCATTGCGCAAAAGGCCATGGGGCACTCAAGGGTGTAAGCTCGGTAGCAGGTTGTCTCTGGACGTTGGCGTATCTCTGGCATCGATCACACTTTTTGACATATTCAATTGAATCATGGTGCATTGTTGGCCAGTAATACCCTTGACGGAGTAGCTTGTGGGATAGAGACCTGGCACCTAAATGGCTTCCGCAAGCTCCCTCGTGCACTTCTCATAAAGCGTAGTCAGCTTCTGAGGGTCGGAGGCATCTCAAGAGAGGCAAGGAGTATGATCTTTTGTATAATTTGCCCTCATAAAGGATGTACCGAGAGGCTTGATTTCGGAGTTTTCGGGCTTCTTTCGCGTCCTGGGGGAGAATCCCATCTCTAAGATAAGTTATTAGCGGGTCGACCCAGCTGGGCTCGTGGTCGATCTCCATTACGAGTCGCGGTTCTTCCGTACTCGGTTGTTTCAAAACTTCAAAAAGGATGCTTTTTGGCAATTCGGTCGGAGCCGATGTCGCCAGTTTGGAGAGAAGATCGGCTCTGGTGTTCTCCGACCTTGGAATTTGCCTGATGTCGAAATTGCCAAAGGCAGGGATGAACTCCTTCACCTTCTCAAGATATTTGGCCATACTATCCTCCCGCGCTTCAAAGCTCCCGCTGACTTGCCCCACCACAAGTTGGGAATCGCTGTGCACCCAGAGTTGACCTATTCCGAGCTCCCTGGCGATCCTCAATCCTGCGATCAGAGCTTCATACTCCGCTCCATTGTTTGTTGTGGGGAATTCGAAACGTAGAGCGTACTCCACAACGACTCCCTCTGGGCTGGTCAAGATCAGGCCTGCACCCGCGCCTGCCATGTTGGACGATCCGTCCACATGGAGGGTCCAAAAGCTATCGGACGAACTGGCTTCTTCATCGGGGGAGTTCAGTTGAGTCCTCAGGTCGTCAATTTTGTTTTGCTCAGGTTCGGCCTCCTCGGGGATGGTGCATTCTACTATGAAATCCGCCAACACCTGGGCTTTTATCGCCGGTCTAGGCTTGTAGTTGATGTCGAATTCTGTGAGCTCGATGGCCCATTTCGCCATTCTTCCGGAGATATCAGCTCGGTGCAAAACCGCCTTGATCGGTTGGTCGGTGAGTAACGTCATCGTGTGCCCTTGAAAGTAAGGCCAGAGTCTCCGAGCTGCAATCAACAAGGCGTAGGTTAGTTTTTCTAATTTAGTATACCTGGTCTGGGCGTCTCTCAACACGCGACTAATGTAGTAGATTGGTCGCTGGACTTTTATTTCCTCTTTAACAAGGACAGTTGCAAGGGCTGTGGGAGAGACCGCCAGGTACAAAAATAATTCCTCCTTAGGCTCGGGCTTCGCCAGTAGTGGAGGCGAGCTAAGGTAGCTTTTCAATTCTTCGAATGCCTGTTGGCATTCAGGGGTCCAACAGAAGTTCTTCGGCTGTTTGAGGGTTTGAAAGAAGGGCAGACATCGTTCGGCCGACCTTGCGACGAAGCGATTAAGAGCCGCGACTCTTCCCGTGAGGCATTGAACCTCCTTGATCGACCTTGGGGCAGTCATATTTTGGATGGCGCGAATTTTCTCCGGATTGGTCTCGATCCCGCGTCCCGACACCATGAAGCCCAGGAACTTTCCTGAGGTTACCCCAAAGGCGCATTTGGTCGGGTTCAGCTTCATTCTATACTTTCGAAGAGCGCCAAAGGTTTCCTCGAGGTCGGCTACATGATTTCCGGAAGACTTGCTTTTCACGAGCATATCGTCCACATAAACCTCCATGTTTCGGCCGATCTGCTCCTTGAAGATCTTGTTCACCAGTCGTTGATAGGTTACACCCGCGTTCTTGAGGCCGAACGGCATAACCCTGTAGCAGTAAAGGCCGCGATTTGTGATAAAAACAGTCTTTTCTTCATCTTTCGATGCCATTCTAATCTGGTTATAGCCGGAGAATGCATCCATGAAAGTGAGAAGCTCATGGCCCGAGGTAGCGTCCACCAGTTGGTCGATCCTGGGAAGGGGGTAGCTGTCCTTTGGGCAAGCTTTATTCAGCTTTTTGAAGTCGATACACATCCTCCACTTGCCGTTTGCTTTTTTGACCAAGACAACATTAGAGATCCACTCTGGATAATTGACCTCCTTGATGAATCCGGCCTTGAGAAGTTTATCCACTTCCTCGGCTATCGCCTTCTGCCTCTCCGGGGCATGACTCCGGATTTTTTCTTTTGTTGGCCGATGTTTAGGGTTGACCGCCAGATGATGTTCCATGACTTCTGTCTCAATCCCCGACATATCCGTCGGGACCCATGCGAAAACGTCCGCATTCCTTCGGAGAAAATCCATGAGATGCGTCCGCACCTCCTCCTCCAGGTTGGAGCCAATTAACACCACATGCTCCGCATTCCCATCATTCAAAGGAATTGGTATTAGGTCCTCGATCGGGCCGCCCCTCTCTTCAGTGAGGTCGTCACGCGCATCCAACCCGTCGACTGGACAGAGGTCCGTTCGATCGCTTCTTTGCAGGGCAATATTGTAGCAGTGCCTGGCCAGCGCTTGGTCTCCCCGAACTTCTCCAATCCCCTTGTCAGTGGGAAACTTCAACTTCAAATGGTAGGTTGAAACAACGGCTCTAAGGGCATTGAGGCCGGGTCGGCCAAGAATTGCATTGTAGGCAGACGGTGCCTTTACCACCAGAAAATTCACCAGGGCTCTGGACTGCTTTGGATGCTGACCCGCGGTCATAGTTAGAGCTATCATTCCTTCCGTCGGAACGGCGTCACCAGTAAACCCTATCAAGGGGGAGCACATCGGCCTTAGATGACCGCCAAGAGTGGCCATTCTCGAATAGGCACTGTAGAATAAGATGTCGGCCGAACTTCCGTTGTCGACGAGAATGCGACGGACGTCATAATTTGCTATGTTCAAGGAAACTACGACCGCGTCGTTATGAGGGAATTGGACTCCCTGGGCGTCTTCTTCAGTGAAGGCTATGGGCTCTTCAACTTTTTGCCGCTTGAGGGGTGCAGCTGCCTCCGACCGGGATTCTCCCGAGATGACGTTGATGGAACCCGACGAAGGCCGGTCCTCCGGCCACCCTTTATCAGCAACCATAGCCGGAGGTAGTTGTGCAGAAACCTCGCGGGAGGGCATCGGATGGGGAAAAGAGGATTGGATGCTGAAAAAGATGGTCGGAAGTGGGTCCGTTGAGCGCTCCTTCAAGAACAAGGGTGCTGCAAAGACACAGACCCTTCCTCTAGTGCCAATCCTGTTGGTGCAAAAATCCGCTTGCGCCGGAGAAGCTGGAGTCGGGGAAGCCGCGGTCGCCGCCGGGACCTGCAAGGGAAGTCTCAACCGGAGGTGGGGTTGCTCCGGCAAGACCCTCCGACGCTCAAGTCAGTTCTCTGCCTCAACAAGAATGGAGTGCTCGAACGGAGAATTTAGCAGAGTTTTGAGATAGGGAAAAGGAGCTTAGAGAATAACGTATCTGGATCTCCCTTTTATAGGCGGAGGAGGCAAATGGATTGATGGCGACGTTTGTAACCGCTTGGTAGTGGGCCGCCCATGGTCAGAGAAATTGATTGCGAAAGATAGTGGGGTAGACCCGTGGCCATCGTCACAGCCCGCCACGTAAGGCCTACTGCAGGTAGTGGAGCGGCGTCCGTTGCTACTAGTTGTCAACGAGTAGTGGGATCGTGCAGCACCTGCCGCAGGGAGCGGAGCAGCATCATAGTTATTGACACAGCTTGTCAGAGAGTAATGGGTCCGCCGCAGGGGGTGATGGAGCCGCACGAAATCCTCTATAGGAAGTGGAATAAAATCATGGTTGTTATCATGATCTGCCAAGGGAAGCGGATCTGTTGATCAAGGCTCGACAGTGGTCGGAGTTCGGCCTTTGTAGGAGTCCGGGAGGAGTCCCCCTTTCGGCCGAGGTCGTGGGTGGAGTCCGGCTCCAGCAGCCGATACTGAGGTCGGCGACTGAGGATGGAGCTTGGCTCCCGTAGAGATCCGGATGGAGTCGCCCTGCTGTCGATGGCAGAGTCCGGCTCCCGTAGGAGTCCGGGCGGAGCCGTTCTACTGTCGATGGAGGAGCCCGGCTCCCGTAGGAGTCTGGGCGGAGCCGTTCTGCTGTTGATGGAGGAGCCCGGCTCCCATAGGAGTCCGGGCGGAGCCGTTCCGCTGTTGATGGAGGAGCCCGGCTCCCATAGGAGTCCGGGCGGAGCCGTTCCGCTGTGGATGGAGGAGCCCGGCTCCCATAGGAGTCCGGGCGGAGCCGTTCCGCTGTTGATGGAGGAGCCTGGCTCCCATAGGAGTTCGGGCGGAGCCGTTCCGCTGTCGATGGAGGAGCCCGGCTCCCGTAGGAGTCCGGGCGGAGCCGTTTTGCTGTTGATGGAGGAGCCCGGCTCCCATAGGAGTCCGGGCGGAGCCGTTCTGCTGTTGATGGAGGAGCCCGGCTCCCATAGGAGTCCGGGCGGAGCCGTTCCGCTGTTGATGGAGGAGCCCGGCTCCCATAGGAGTCCGGGCGGAGCCGTTCCGCTGTCGATGGAGGAGCCCGGCTCCCGTAGGAGTCCGGGCGGAGTCGTTCCGCTGTTGATGGAGGAGCCCGGCTCCCATAGGAGTCCGGGCGGAGCCGTTCTGCTGTTGATGGAGGAGCCCGGCTCCCATAGGAGTCCGGGCGGAGCCGTTCCGCTGTTGATGGAGGAGCCCGACTCCCATAGGAGTCCGGGCGGAGCTGTTCCGCTGTCGATGGAGGAGCCCGACTCCCGTAGGAGTCCGGGCGGAGTCGTTCCACTGTTGATGGAGGAGCTCGGCTCCCATAGGAGTCCGGGCGGAGCCGTTCTGCTGTTGATGGAGGAGCCCGGCTCCCATAGGAGTCCGGGCAGAGCCGTTCTGCTGTTGATGGAGGAGCCCGACTCCCATAGGAGTCCGGGCGGAGTCGTTCCGCTGTCGACTTCGACTGCGGATATTTTATACCCAACATCGCCCATTATCGGTGATAATGGTATGCGGCAATCTGAACCTGAAGATGATGAATTTTTGGACAAAGTCCTCCATCTTTCGCTCGGTAATCTATGCCAGGGGCTCGGCCTCCACCCACTTGGTGAAGTAGTCGATGGCGACAACTATGAACTTTCTTTGACCCGATGCTGGAGGGAAAGGACCAAGAATGTCGACCCCCCACTGGGCAAAGGGCCATGGAGCGATGATAGGAGCGATTTGGCTGGCCGGTCGGTGCTGCACGTTAGCGTACTTCTGGCAAGGTTCGCACCTCCGGACCAACTTAGCCGCATCCTTCCTCATGGTGGGCCAGTAGTAGCCCTGTCGCAGGATCTTGTAGGCCAGAGACTTGCCCCCCAAGTGATTCCCGCAGATCCCTTCGTGCACTTCTCGGAGAGCATAGTCTGCGTCGGTCAGTCCCAAGCACCTAAGCAAGGGAAGGGAGAACGACCTTTTGTAGAGTCGGCCATCCATGATCACATATTGGGAGGCCGACCATCGGAGCCGCCTAGCCTCCGTGGGGTCTTCAAGGCCGGTCCCGTCAGTCAGGAACCGGACTATCGGATCCATCCAGCTTGGTTCGACTGTTAGTTGTAGTACTTCTTCGACCCGGTCGATGCTCGACTGCTCGAGGTTCTCCATGAACGTCCGATCCAAAGAGTCGAAAGCCGAAGTCGTCAGTCTGGAGAGTGCGTCGGCACGGGCATTCTCCGACCTAGGGATGTGGGAAATTTCAAAATACCTGAGGCGCGCTATGAGGTCCTTCACTTTCTGGAGATATTTGGCCATGGTCGGATCTCACGCCTCGAATTCACCTTTGACCTGCCCCACGATCAGCTGAGAATCGGAGAATGTTCGGAGGCTGTCGATGCCCAGTTCCCTCGCCATCCTCAAGCCGGCGAGGAGCACTTCGTACTCGGCTTGGTTATGGGAGGCTTTGAAGTCGAATCGGAGGGCGTACTCGGTGACTACCCCATCTGAGTTGGTGAGCAGGAACCCAGCCCCACTCCCCTGAGCGTTTGAAGCTCCGTCGATGTGCAGTACCCAAGTGGAGACCGGGTCTGGCTCGAAGACCGCATCTCATCTCGGGTCCGCAGCTACCGACCCTTGGTCGGTGGTCGGGCACTCGACGATGAAGTCGGCCAGGACCTGAGCCTTCAAGGCAGGCCGCGGTCGGTACTGTATGTCGAACTCGCTGAGCTTCATCGCCCACTTCGCCAGTCATCCCGATGTGTCCGGTCGGCGCAAGATTGCCCTCAGGGGCTGGTTGGTGAGAACCACTATGGCATGAGCCTGGAAGTATGGACGGAGTCGTTGTGCGGAGACGGTCAAGGCAAAAATCATCTTTTCCGTCTCCGAATATCGGGCTTCAGCGGTGCGGAGTACTTTGCTGGTATAGTAGATAGGCTGATGGGTTCGGCTCTCATTTTCTCGGACAAGCACCGAACTGACCGCCTCAGAGGAGGTGGCCAAATAGAGATACAAGGTCTCCCTGACCTGCGGCTTCACGAGCAGCGGCAGGGAAGTCAAGTACTTCTTCAGATCTTCGAAGGCCCGTTGGCACTCATCCGACCAAGAAAAACCCTTCGCCTGCCGTAAAGTTTTGAAAAACGGGAGGCACCTTTCAGCTGATCGAGAAATAAACCGGCTGAGAGCGATGATTTTTTCGTTCAGCTGCTGGACCTCCCTCTTGGTGTTCGGATGACGCATGTCAATGATCGCCTTTATTTTCTCAGGGTTGGCCTCGATCCCTCTCTGAGAAACGAGGAATCCGAAGAACTTCCCCGAGGTTACCCCAAAAGCGCACTTAGTCGGATTCAGCTTCATTCGATGTTGTCATAGAGTGCGGAAGGCCTCTTCGAGGTCCTGAACGTGATCCAGAATCTGTGCACTTTTCACCAGCATGTCATCTACGTATACCTCCATGTTGCGCCCGATCTGATCTTTAAAGACCTTATTGACAAGTCGTTGGTAGGTGGCGCCGATGTTCTTCAGCCCGAAGGGCATCACTCGATAACAGTAGAGGCCCTTGGGGGTCACGAAGGCAGTGTGCTCCTTGTCTTCAGGCGTCATCCGGATCTGGTTGTACCCGACAAAAGCATCCATGAAGCTGAGCAGTCGAAATCCGGATGTCGCATCCACCAGCTGGTCGATCTTTGGAAGTGGAAAGCTATCTTTTGGACAGGCCCAATTCAGGTCGGTATAGTTGATACAAATCCTCCACTTCCCGTTGGCTTTCTTGACCATGACAATATTGGCGAGCCAATCGAGATACGTGGCTTCTCTGATGAAGCCCGTCTCGAGTAGCTTGTCCACTTCTTCATCGATGGCCCTCTGTCTTTCGGGAGCAAAGGACCTTTTCTTCTGCCTCACCGGCCTCATCGTCGGATCGATGTTGAGTCGGTGGGTTATTGTCTCTGGGGGGATGCCCGACATATCTACTGCCGACCAAGCAAATATGTCGGCATTGGCCGTTAGCAGCTCCGTCAACCATCGCCGTTCGGGTTCTGGCAGTTGAGACCCGACCCATACCTTCCGGTCGGGGTCTCCTGCAATCGGGATTGACACGAGTTGTTCGGCCGGTGAGCCCCGTTCTTCCTCCTCCCGCTGGTCTAGTTTGTCGATCGTCAGGGAACCCCTCAACTCGTCGTTCTGAGCGGAGATCTGGAAGCATCGGCGAGCGAGCTGTTGGTCCCCGCGCATCTCCCCGACCTCGTTCCTTGTCAGAAACCAAACGAGGAGATGGTACATCGAGACGATCGCCTTGAGGGCGTTAAGTCCGGGTCTTCCAAGTATGGCGTTGTAGGCCGAAGGCACTTGGATGACCGCAAAAGTCAAATGAACCGTGCTTTGTCGTGGTTCGGTGCCGACCATCACGGGCAGGGTAACTTCACCTTCCGTTGAGACGGCATCCCCGGCAAAGCCTATCAAGGGCGTAGAGACCCTCTTGAGTCGGTCGGTAGATAGTCGCATCTGGGAGAAGGTCGAGTAAAACAAAATATTTGTCAAACTTTCATTATCTACAAAAATTCTTTTTACATCATAGTTTGCTATTGTTGCCGAGACAACAACAGCGTCATCGTGGGGAGTTTGGATGCCTCGAACGTCCTCCCCCGTAAAAGTAATCACATCGTCCGGGCGCAGCTTCTTCATGGGTTCCCCTTCAGCAGACGTCCCTGGGCCGAGTCGCTTGGAAATCATATTGATGACCTCGGCCGTCGGCTGATTGGTGGTCGCTTCCTCAATCGGCTGGGGTCGTCGGTCGGCCACAGGTCGAGTCAGTGGGTTCCTCCAAAATTTACCAAGATACCCTCGACGGATGAGAGCTTCGATCTCATCCTTAAGCTGGATGCATTGCTCGGTATTGTGGCCGTGGCCCCGGTGGAATCGGCAGTACTTCCATCGGTCGAGGCCTTTTACCTTCAAAGGCGGAGGCCGTCGCAGGTATTCTTCCCCCTCGATCTTCATTAAAATTTGCGCACGGGGAGCGGAGAGAGGAGTGTAGGAGTCATACCTGGGGCGTGCCGGCCTTGGAGTCTGCCGTCGGGGCGACTTTTGATTTCGTCGCGGGGGCGAGACCCGACTATCAGTCGGGGGCCTGCTAGGTTCGGCGGGGTCCCGACCCTTCCTTCGCTTTTCCTTCGGACCCTTGAACTCGGTCGAGCACCGATCGGAGGCTCCTTCGTCTGCGCACATATACTTGTACGCGCGCTCCAGCAATTCGGCATATGTACGGGGGAGGGTCTTGTCCAGGGAGTAGGTGAATCGGGACGCCCTCAGCCCCCATTTCATGGCTGAGATACCCATGTCCTCGTTGAGGTTCCGGACCTCAAGCGTGGCTGTATTGAATCGTGCCACGAAGTGTCAGAGCGTCTCATTTTCTCCCTGTTTGAGGGAGAAAAGGCTGTCCGACGTTCGCGGTGGCTTCCGACTGGTGCTGAAGTGAGCCACGAAAGAGTACTCGAGCTGCCCGAAGGAGTGGATACTTCCCGATCGAAGACCGGAGTACCAGGCCCTGACAGCCTTGCGGAGTGTGGCGGGGAAGCCGATGCAAAAGAGAGCATCGGTTGCCTCCTGAATCGTCATGAGAGCTTTATAGCTCTCCAAGTGGTCGATTGGATCGGTGGAGCCGTCGTATGGCTCCACGTGCGGCATCTTGAACCGACTGGGGATCGGTTCGTCGAGAATGAGTCGGGAAAGAGGTTGGGCAGTCTGGAAGTCGACGTTGTTCGAAGACTTCTGCCCGTTCACCTGCAACTGTGCAAGCCGACGATCGATTTCCTCGAACCTGCGTTCGTAGTCGTCCGTCCGTCGGTGCTGGGAGACCCCAGGAGTGGAGTCTCTGAAAGATTCCGAGAGGGAGACGGACGGTGCTCGTGGTCGCTTCTCCTTCCTCGCCCGTTCCAGCAGGGAGGGAGAGAGCTGCTGGGACTGACGGGCATCGCGCCGTGGCCGCCCCTCCTCCGCTCCTTGAGAGCGCTGTGGCAAGCCCTCGCGCGGAGGCGACGGGGATCGGCGCGGGCGTCGGCGGCTACTCCTGGAGGGCATCGGACGGGCTGCCGGTTGTTGCTGGAGGCTCTTGACCGCGTCCGTCAGCACGGTCATCTGCCGTATGATTGCCGCGATCTGCGCCTCCGTGGTCACCGTGGGGTGCGGAGAGCTGGGTTCCACCGCGAAGGGTGGCAGAGAGGCCTCTTCCCGACGGGAAGAGCGCCTCGCCGACCCTGTGACTCTCGATCGTTGGGCTCTTGTCTTTGTCATCAGTATCTACTGCTTGAGAATGCCTGCCTCGCCCCCCCTTCCTGGCGCGCCAATCTGTTGCGGCCAATCCCCTCGTCGCCTGGTTGCTGGGAACGAGCGCCTGCAAAAAAGGAAGTCCACACTGACCGGAGGCGGCTCCGACGGGGACCCTCCGACGGTCAAGTCAGAGAGGTGACTGGGCAACAGTGAAATGAAGACAGAGAGCTCAATCGAGAGAGAGAGAGAGAGAGGGAGGGAGGGAGCAAGCCTGTTGTTTCGAAGGCCCTTTGCACTGTTGCCTTCCCCGGTATATATAGTGGAGCGTGGTATGACGCCGTCATTAATGGCGCGGACAATTGAGAAATTGTCAACTCACTGTAGACTGTCAGAGTCGCCATGAAAGTGTCACATCGCCGTGGGGCTGTCAAATCACTAGGGTTGACAATGCCCTAGGTGGGATAATGCCCTTAGGTGGCAGTGCCGCATGTCGCTGTCGGGGCTGACAGTCTCTGGCAGCTGTACGGCGATCGAAGGAGTCGACCGACCCTAGGTCGGTGGCCATCTGTGTGGCGTCGGGCGAAGATTCGGACCCCTCTGATAATCAGCCGGGCATGTTGCGAGAGTCGGCCATCGGACTTCCCGGTTCAGTCGGTCGGGAGAGTGGGAAAGGTCTGCCCGACCGACATATCCTCAGTCGGTAAAGGGCCGTTAATCGGTCGGTGATGGCATCCGGTCGGTCGGTCCGTCGGTCGATCGATCGGTCGATCGGTCCGTCGGTCGATCGGTCGGTCGGTCGGGTATGTCCGATCATAAGCCGTCGTGAGCGGGGTCGGTCGGTATCCCCCAACACGTTGCAATGGTGATACCACGTCATATTCGTTGCAACTTATAGGGACACGACACCGGCCAAAGATATCTTCATCCCATTTCTTGTAAGCGAGCATGCCTTTCCAAGAATAGTGGTGGTCTTGGCACATAAAGCTCTTTCTTGCAAACTAACTGCCCAAATCATTCTCAATCCTGAGTCTTTATCAGAAAATTGATTGATTCCTTCCTTTTTGTTGCTTTGTAAGAGTTCAATATTATGGAGGAACGACAGCCCAAACTTGTATATGATAAATACCGGCCACTTCTCGGGTTGCTGGTACAACTATTAGCAGTCGAGGAAGTGTCCTCCAATTTGGAGGGAGATAAGTGGATGTGGGATGTTGGTACAGTCACATTTTATTTAGACCGTGGGAACTAGATCTCATCATATCAATATGTTCCAAGACCCTAGGATTGGTACTACTCCTTTATTAAAATGGCTAGTTCCTATGAATTCTGAGGTGCCTAACTTGGAAACCCAGGCTCAGGATCTGATCAACGAAGACCATTCTTGGAGCGTAAATAAACTAATGTCCATATTCTCTGCTGATACGATGAACCAGATTTGCAAAATCCCTCTTGCCCAAGGAAACTGGTCTGATTAGCTCTGTTGGGGTCCTAGTAGGCTACACCAAGTTACTGCTAAAGATAATATGTATGTTTTGATAAGACCTAACTCCTCAACTGATAGCTCTTGTAACTTCAAATCCACCATCTGGAAATTAAGTATGCCCATGAGGGTCAAGACTTTCTTATGGAGGCTGTTTTGGGACTGGTTACCAACTAAAAAACTGCTGCATAGTTGAGGCATCATGAACAAAGATTTTATCAACTATGACATATGCCAATCTAGTATTGAGGTCACTAAATATGTCATTATTCAATGCCCCTTTGTCATGGCTTGCTGGAACCATCTACAGCATACTGATGGACTGAGCCATGCTCCTATTTCTTTGCCGGTTCTTATTGATCATAGATCCAATGGCCAATTGGGGATAAGGGAAAGAGCTGTGTTTGCCTGTGCTGCATGGTTGATCTGGGGGCCTAGGAATAATAGAGTTTTTTAAAGGGCTTCTCTTTTACCTGCACAACTGATTAGAAAGGTGCCTTACTTCCTGATACCTGATCATAAGAGACACTATGGCGACTCCGTCCAGGCACTGGGATAGCTGTCAAACTCACAGGAACAACCTAAACAATGTGTTAGTCTCATGGCTATTCCCTCCCTTAGGAGTCATCAAAATCAACTTTGTTGCCGCTGTAAGTGACACTGAATCTAGCACGGCCTTTGTTATTCGGGACCACACTGGCCGGGGTAAACAACTAACTCTAACTTCAGTACCTCAAGCGGAATTAGCAGCTGCTTGGCTTGGTGTCTTAGTGGTAGTGAATGAATTACAGGCCCACCTAATATGGTTGGAGGGGGATTCTTTCACTATCATCAAATGGATTAACAATCCTTCCTTGAGGAGGGGAAAAAATATTCCAATCCTAACTGACATAAAAGCATGGTTGGCCGATACCTCTAGATCTATGGTGTCTCATATCTTTTGTGAAGCCAATAAAGCAGCAGACTGTGTATCTGAAACAGCTCTGACCAGCGATGTTAATTATTATTATGGAGACACCTTACCTGCTGATTCATTTGATATTCTTATGGCCGATTGTAGAGGAGTACCTTTCGTTCGAAAGCAAGGATGATGATCATTGAAAAATTTAACTGGAAGAAAAATCCTTTTCATATCTTTTTGATGCAGGTATTACCCAGGACACTCTATTCAAAGATGATCACAATGTTGGTGAAACTCCGGTGGACTGATGACAGGCCCAGTATAGAGAGATGGGTTCACCCGGCACAGCAGTTATCAGTAGCTGCATAGTGGTGTCAGTGGCCTCAATGTGTCTGATTGTTATTTAATCAACTGCGTCCAGGAGCACTAGAGTTTATGTATTTTGGAGATATGCTCCTGCTTCTCTGCTACCACACAGATTATGCAGATGGCCTTCCCTGCGCTCTTATGAGCAGCACATATGGTTCTTCTGACTGCGTTCCTTGGTTATGCTATACATAGGTTTATGAGACCAGTCTCACTTTATATTATTTAAGCAGGACACATTATCCTAATTTTGAAGTATATTTCTCAAGCTATCTAGTTCATGCAAAATATAACTGCCTGATATTGTGTGGCTTTCAGAATTCATCACACTTGGCTCTGATTATCTTATGTCGTGGCCCCCTTAATTCATGGTTGAATACAGATATGAATCCATTTACGTTGCTGAGCTCCTATGTTTATATTTCAATGACTTTCGGATGGCCCTGGACATATAAATGGTATTGGATTTCTGTCCACTCAGGTGTTGTTTTTACCAGGGACAGCTGGGCCCTTGTATACATGGTTTTGTTGTTTGCAGCAGCTTTATATTGGTTACCATCTATTCCAGGAACTATGCATCCCAAGCTAGTGGATATGGAAGCTGCGGTTGATACCATGCATAATTCACTACCACGGTTTCACTCAGGTTTTATCTAGTTCATGTGAAGATGCATCTCAATGTGTCATTTGCGTGCCAAACAGGTTGTTCCTGAAGAGAGTGTATGGTTCTTTGATGGCTACTATGATGCGTGTCTCTACTGTGGGCTTTTTATGAGATCCTACAGCTCATGTATTCTTCGTGTTGAACCATTTCAATTTAGACATCTGAATCACTCCTTTCATTTGTTAGTGGCACTAACAGGGCAAGTATGAAAATATGTATCTACGGCCTTTCTCAAGACAGAGACAGTACATTCACATCACTTTATACTTTCAGAATGATACAAGGCTGGAACCTCAGCTGAAGAGCCAATTGAGACACTTTAAGATGGGGGAACTTGCAGCCAAGAGGAGCTGTTCTTCAGTAGCCAATGCTTTGAGTGGGCTGGTATGCAGATTTGGCCCCTTGCTTGACACTATGCTGGATCTAGTGCGAAGCATTACGTTTATATATTATCAGCTGTGCCAGATTATAAGTTCATCGCTAGAGAGAATGAGGGAGAAAGGAGGAGCCGGAGTGAATGGAGAGAACAGAGAACGGAACATAAAGATTATACCAAGAAAAACAGACATGCAACAAACGGAGCCCTTTGTCACGCTGTGGAGCCTTTCTTTTTCCACTTTTGGTTTTTAATATGTTGGACTTTGATTGGCGTGGTTGACAGATGGTGTGGTCAGTCTGATCGAACCAATAATTTTTCCTACCTCTAGCGCTTGGTAGGTGCACCTTCGAAACTTGGAGAGCACCCCGGATTATGCAAAGTAAAATCAGCAAATTGCCTCTGCCACCTTTTCTAACAATTTATCAAGCTTAGAACGCGTTCAACAATGGTCTCTTTGTTACGTTGTACTCCGAGAGTTAGTGATTCAGCCGGTCCTCTTTAATGTTCTTATACTTTACATATTATTTTCAGCGAGATATATATAAACACCACAATCCAAGATATGTTTTATTGATTGGATAAAAGGCCGTCTCATTTTATTCAAACACCCCTGGCTCTTAACTGAATAAAAAGGCCAATCAACTTTATTTGAAAAATGGACTTGCAAAGAACAATCATTGTTTACTTATTAATTGTTATAATAAGATATGAATAGTTATCGTTATCTTTTGATGTTCTCACTGCTCATAGTCTCATACTATTATATTATATATTAAATAAAATAAGTTCATTTAATTTAAACCTTCACGTTAGTTAGAAAGAAATCATTTTTATTTGATGAGCCAGCATCATCAAATAATAATGTTATCTTGTTGCTATTTATCACTATATAATAGTTGATAATGGCTATATTAATTATTATTTTATTAATAATAATTTTTTTAGACAAAAATACCTGTTTGAGACTAATGAGATTCAGGAGCCTAGTCAAATATAACAACAGTAAAAAGGAAAGGTTTTTTAGAAGTTATTGGACTTATTAAAACCTTGTTATCGGAGATATGAGGTCAGATCAGTTGTTAAAATCCGTGCTTAGAATGGGAGAGCTATTCTGAGTACCAAGAAAGGACTAAAACACATGGTTCCGAGGAAAGCTATAGACTAAAGCAGATGGCCATAGAGGCAGTTGGGTCGCAGATGTGAATTTTGTGGTTTATTGGGCCTAATTTGCTGTTGTTGCGGCCAACTCTCTGACATCTATTCATCGGTGAAGAGTATCTATAAAACAAAATCCTCATAAATTGGAGTTGTATCCGATGAAGAATCTTCGATGTTTAAATCAGAGAGAGGATTGGTGAATAGCTAATAAGAATGTTAAGAGTGGCAGAGTCTTGATCCAGAATTATCTTATCCGTACTACTCATTTACCTCCCTTTTTATAAATGATTTTGATATAACCATCGAGCACGTGGTTTCACTTTTTATGGCGTTAGATTAACGGACCATAATCATGGAGTTAGTGGACTATTTATTCTCATTAATGGCCGTAACATGTAGTCGATAATCGTTCATAACGATTAGGATATGTTGAGCAGATAGGCCGACTATATATCGATAATATTGATAAGTCGGTAGAAGATCCGAACGTATATCGGCTGGTAACTCTGATATGCCGATAGTCTTCGGTCGGAGGTTGATCAAGTCATTTGTTGTTGGTCGATAATAGCCGACTGTCAGTCGGTCAACCGATTATGAGTTGGAGTAATATGTTTATTCGGCTAATATAGAGTTGGAGTCGGGGGTCGGTTGATTTGCCCCAACAGTTGCCCCCCACTCCCAAGTCCAAGGTGATCTGACGTGTATATTATCACATGGTCTGTCACGTTGGACGAAAGGAGTCATCACATGTTGCCTCGAGCCCCGACTTGACTGCTAGTCAAGAATTCTCCGACTGTTTTGTCGTTTCGATGGTTACAAAATCATTATTAGACTGTTATATCGACAGAACAATTCAGTATCGGACGTCAGTATCGGATATCGTTTCAAGAAGATAATTCGACATTGGATGATACAATTTTGACTAGTAGATTTTGGCCACGTGTCTAAATATCATTGAATCAGAGTTGTTCATGCGGATGATGGTGAGGTGGCACAATCAGGAGCAGGTGCATCGAACCATCTAACCAATGGTCGGTCTGGATGTTACTACGTGTCGTCATCTGATGAGACTCTAATTTGATCACTTCCATTCTGACCTTTGAGAGATTTTATATATATAGGGTTACTTTCGGTCAAACTTTTACTTTGCATTTTGTCTTCATCCTCTACTGCAAAAACTCTGCCAAAAGGTCGCCCTAGCACCTGAAGACTCCAGGGTTCCTTCTCTTCCTTTTTGTTTTTAGCTTTTCAGTTAAGTATTTTTGTCCTTCCTTCTTGGGTCCATCTCTTTTTTGGTTCTCTCTAGTTTTTCTTTTCCATGGTTAGGGTTTCTTCTTCTCGAGATAGTCGGTCGGAGAATCCAATCGACGACTCTCCATCGGATCCGAAAGTAGAGGTTTCTTCACTATCTGAACCTAATATTAAACAGTTTCAGGAGCAATATCGTATCTCGGAGCAGTATCAACTCTTTGCGTCTGGCATCGATAATCGAATGAACTCCCCTCCTCCGGGTCAGATGGCTTTCTATGTCGAAGATTTTCGGACGGGTCTTTGATTTTTGATTTAAGAGTTCATCCAAAATTTACTTGACTATTATGGTCTTTGTCCCGCTCAGCTGGCATCGAACTCGATCCGATTTATAATTAGCTTTGCTTTGTTGTATCGGTTAATATCGATCGAGCCTCATCCTTCTCTTTTCTGCACCTTCTTTGTTCTCCGTCCCCATCCTAAGACTAAGAGTTGGTGGTTTTTCAACCCAAGTAAAGGCCTTTCCTTCATCATCAGTCTTCCATCGTCTATTCACGGATGGAAGAATCAATTCTTTTTTATTGCTTCTTCTCTTCCCTGGGGCTTTCCTTCACACTGGGGTGATCCAAGAACCGGCCCCAACGAGAACAATCGGATGGAGGTCGATGATCGAAAAGACTTCTACTGATTGAAGGATATGGTGGTCCCACCGCAGAGAGAGCTGATGACCGAACAAGCTCTCTACAATGCCACCCTTAGTTCGGTCACCATTTTAGGTATAGCATAGTCAATCACTTTTGTTTTTTCTCTATTTGTTTCTGAATTGTACTGACTTTTTTGTTCCGATTGCAGCTATGTAGTTGAGGACAAAAGTATCGACCGTCGATATTCGCCAGCATGCTGGCAAGAAGAGGGCAGCAGCATCCGAAGCTGGACCCTCTCGACCATCGAAGAAGGGTCGGGCTCCTACTTTACTGGTAAGAAAATCTGACATACCATTGACGTTAGTTTCTGAGCCAATTTTGGCATTGTCGGCCTCGATAGCACTTCCTGAAGTGCCATTCATTGAGGGTGGGGCGACAGAAGAAGACGGAGCTGTTGTAGCACCATCGGCAGCTCCACCAACTAAGGTTCGGGTCGAGGTAGAAGTTGCAGTTGAGCCAGAACAATCAACGGCTGCACCGGTGGTTCCTCCAGTGGAACCCTCTTGGGGGTAGTCGAGCTCTGATTTCTCCGTATTTTCAAGTGCGGGGCTGCCGACAGGAAATCGGGGGAAGGCGCCGGCAACTTCGACAGACGATGGATCATCGGTGGGTCACACTATTTATTTTGACATCAGAGTTTCTAAAGATGAGTCGGCCTTGACCAATTCGACATTGGCCAAGTGACTCATTGAAGTTGCTCTTCTTTCAACTGATCGGGAGAGCAGATAGAACAGAACCATCATCGAGATATTTTCCTCTTTCTACCCGTTGATACTCGAGATAAATTTTTCTTTGCACCTTTTTTTTTTTTTGATCTGATCTGACTTATCTTCTGTTTGCAGTTGGCACATGACGTGCTCGACTTGGAGGTCAGCTATCGAAAGGTTGCCGACTTTCGTCGGACATGGATGGACAAAGTGGCGGCCGCCAATGTTGAGAACGCAGCTGTCTGTGAGCAACTTCGGATGATGACCGAGCGGGAGGCGAGGCTTCAAGAGGAAGTCTCCCGTCTGACCGCTGACCTTCAATCTTCTGGAGCTGAACTTAGGTCGGTGTCAAAACATCTTGTCTCTTAAGTCGAGAATCAAGAGCAAGAAGCATTCTATCCACTGACTTCGATGAGAATGGGATTGCTGTATTGAAGAATTTGAAGCCGAGCATGGAAGACATCGGGCCACTCTGGAAAGATTGGCACTGGCCAATGATAAATCAACTTTTGCAAAAGCTGACGCAGAGCTGGCGAGAGCGGAAGTAGAGTCGGCAAGGGAGGCTCTGAACTATGCCATCGAGAACTTCAAGAATTCAGAAAAGTTCAAGGAAGAGATCCTTAAAGACGGGTTCATCTCTTACTACATTAGATATGAGGATGGTCAAGATGCGGTTGGAAAGTTGTATCCAGATCTTGACTTGAGCAGCATTGTCCCTCCCATCCCAGAAGATGGAGCTGTTGAAAAAGCTGTGCCGACTGAAGATGGAGCACCGACAGCATCAGAAGTTGTTCAAGTCTCCGATGCTACATCGGAGCAAAGAGATGGAGATGGCGACTGATGATTGGTGTATTTTTTTTTGTACTCAAAAAATTTTGTAATCAAATTTCGATCCAATTTTGTAACTTTCTTTTCAATGAATAAATGAAAAAAATTTTCAAGTATAGACTCTCTTTGTATATCTGTAATATCGTAGAATTTTTTTTTTTAATTATCGAATATCGATCGACAAGTCGAACATCTGATAGTAATTATAAGATTCATTCGTTAATCGAACATCCATTGACATACTTAAATATTAGGATAAGCGATAATAAATCGAATATCCTTCGTCCGACCTTAGTCAGATTTAGTACGTCAGATTATTTGATAATCGATGATAAGTCGAATATCCTTCGACTGACCGTAGTCGAGTCGGTATAGTTCTAATTCGATCTGGATCATATTAGCATAGCATTCCACTTAGTTAAGACTAAATCAGCATAATAGTCATTTGACTAGGGTCGGCTTTTACAGTCGAAAGTCGAAATATGTTTGGTATCGAGATACAGTCGGTATTTTAGTTTTTACAGTGAAAATTAAAATATAGTCGATGTGTCGATTTTTACAGTGAAAAATTGAAATATAGTCGATAGAAATTGACTGTCCATCTGTCGATCTATTACCACTTTATAGTTTACTGAAACTTATGATTCTAAAATTCATTCTAAAATTTGATGTTTTATTTTGAATAATGTATACATGGATAACTTTATTGATAATACATTTTCAAGTTGTCAGCATTCTATATTCGGAGAATGATTACTTCCTCTAGAGTTTCTAGCTGATATGTATTCAGCCTAAGTGTTTCAATTATCTTGTAAGGTTCTTCATAGTTCAGAGATAACTTTCTCTGATCAAAAGGTCTTGAGACTTCTGCTTTCTTTAGGATTAGATCTCCAGAACGGAAGACCTTCAGTTTAACTTTTGCATTATAATATGGGGCTATCCTTTGTCGATAGTCTGCCATCCGAACTTGAGTTTATTGTTAGATTTCTGAAAGTAGATCTAAATCAGCTCTCCAATATTCTGAGTTGCTCGGTTTACTGTATTGCTCTATCTTTGCTGATGGTAATCCGATCTTAAGTGGGATATCGCTTTTATTCCATAAGCTAGATTAAATGGCGATTCTTCCATTGGTATGTGAGGAGTCATTCGGTATGCCCATAAGATCAGATATAGTTTTTCCACCCAGAGGCCTTTAGCTTTATTCGGTCTGGTTTTGAGTCCATGCAAAATTATTCGGTTGGTTACCTCCACCTCTCCATTGGATTATGGATGGCCAACTGATGTAAGTTTATGCGTAATATGAAATTTTACATAAAATTTTTTGAAATTTTAATTATCGAATTGCTGACCATTGTCAGTGGTGATGGTGTGTGGTAAATCGAATCTGCATATAATTGATTCCTGAATGAAGTCTTCATCTTACTCTCAGTGATTTATGCCAGAGATCTAGCTTCCATCTACTTGATAAAGTAATTGATGGAGACCACTATGAACTTTTTCTGACCAGATGTTGGAGGGAAAGGGCCAAGTATGTCAATCTCCCATTGTGCGAAGGGCCATGGTGCAACAATTGATGTCAATTGACTTGTCGGTTGGTGTTG